>NC_143553.1:93754722-94064166 GCF_054136105.1 Typopeltis vanoorti
TATTCAACAAAGTCCGATCTCGGTCTTTCTTGGGGATAAAGATGGTGTGGCTCTTAACAAATTCCTCGGGGATGTTTCCCGAAGTGAGGAATTCATTAAAGATGTTTATTAACGCTGCCAATGCAAATTCCCAGATAGATCTATAGAATTCTATCCCCAGTCCGTCTGGCCCTGGGGTCTTCTTTGTTTTCATCATTCTGCACGTGGCCTTTAATTCGGCTGCAGTTATCGGCCTGTCCTGCAGGGCACTAAGATGATCGGGAAAACGTGTTGCGTCCCACTCACTGAAGTCATCCGTGCCCTGCCGGTCAGAGAAGATACTGATATACTGCTGATGAAAGTGACGGAGTATTTCGTTGGTTGAGCATAAAATCTGGCCCTTCTCCTCGATCTGGTGAATCGTTTTCTCATCATTAGCCGCCACCCGTTGTTGGTTGTAGAATGCGGCGGAAGGTGTTTCCAAATTTCTGAGATAGAGTCTCGTTCGAAAATCGAGGTCTTCGACTCTACTCTGCCGCTCTTGCTGCAGCTCTATTTCTACTTGCCTGATAAGATGTCCGCAGGGAACTCCGCTCCGTTCGTTTGTCCGGTACCAGCCGAGTTCCCTGTAGAGATCCCTCAGCCGTTTGCGTTGTTGGAAGGCCCTTTCGCGCCCGCATTTTTGGAACAGTTCCCTAGCCTGCCACTTGAAGCTCAGCCAGTTTTCCCAGTCCCAGTTGGTGTTTGTCCATCTCTCACAGAGGTTCTGTAGCTGGTCGCTAAAAAGACTGGGAAAGGCGGGAGGAAGCCTCCAAGGCCCTCTGGCTGTTTCCATAACCTCTGGGAGCGTGATTTTGAGTATGACCATTTTGTGGTCGGTTGTCATGTTGTGCACTGCAGTGTGACGTATCCTCTGAACATATTGTTCCAAGTTTTGGGACACATACATCCTGTCTAGTCTTGTCGCTATCTGGCCGCGGCACCACGTAGTTTCTACTTTGGAGGGGTTATTCCGCCTCCAGATATCGACGAGATCAAAATTAATACAGCATCGTTTTAAAGCATCAATGCCGCCAGTTCCGTTGTTTGGATTCCCACCGATTTTGTCTAGACGTGTGTCTTCCACACAGTTCCAGTCTCCTGCAACTATTAGGTGTTCTGCTCCCAGGAGATAGTTTTCAAGGGCAGAGAAGAGACCAGTTCTGTGGTATGGATTGTTCGGGGCGTAAACTGCAGCCAGTCGGATGGTACGGCCACCGTACTTCCAGTCCACCGTTACTAGGCGTCCTGTGGCGTCTTTTTGGACGTTGAAGAACCCCCCGCAATTGGGGGCGAATTAGTATCCCCATCCCTCGCGAGTGAGCGTCCCCGAAGCACCAGTAACTGGTGACCGGATAGCTTCTCGAGAAGTTCTCCACGTCCCAGTGCTTATAGAAATGGGTTTCTTGTATCAGGAGGATATTAATTTTGTGTGTTAACATTAGCCTCCAGACAGCGCTTTGCGCAAAGGGGTTGCGTAGTCCGTTAGTGTTTAAAGTTGCGATTTTAACTTCCATGGTGGTGTTAGAATGAGGGGGGGACGTTATCTGGTGTTTGTTTTATGAAGGCCGGTTCTGGTTCCTCGTCGGAGCTGGTTGCACTTTGAGCATCCGAGACAATGACGAGCCTGTCTGTAGAGTCCCTGTCTTCGTCAGAGTCCATTTCGTGGACTTGGGGTTGTGCCAATTGATCCATTACTGGGGGTAGGCTCTCTAACATTGTAACGTCATTGTCGAGGGGCTTTGCGCCTATTGTTCGACGTTGACCTGTGGTCTCTGTTTCGTCCTCCGATGACATCATGCTGCTTTGTTTCGCTTTTTTCTTTTCCTGTGATTCCGTTTCTCTTGCGCGCTTTGTTGGGGCGCTGGGTGTGACCTCTTCCTCTTTCCTGCAAGCTTCATGGTTTGCCACATTGATGCTGGTGATGTTCTGTGTGTGGCGGCTTGCCTTGGGTATCTTTGGGGTTTTCGTTTCCGTTGCTGTTTCCTTTTCAGCCTGTTGGCCGAGCTCCGGAAAATCGCTCCTTGATATTTTCTCAGGGTTCCCGATGGGCGTTGCCCTAATCGGTGTTATGGTCCCTCCTGTTGCTTCTGAGTGTGTCTTCTTCGGACATGTGTCCAATTTGTGGGTCAGAGCCCCACACTTAATACAGGGTTCTGTACAGCTTTCTATTTTATGCTTTGACGATTTGCAATTTCTGCATTGTATTCGAGGGCAATCTGCCCCAAGGTGTTCCTCCGAATTACATCTAAAGCACCTTTTTTTCACACCTGGGTAGTTCACCATTACCCTCGTTCCCCCCAAAAAAACAAAATTGGGGACTTCTTTTTTCATGTCAATCTGGATTTCAACGTCTCCTGTTTTCCATCCTTTATAGTCGGCGTGCTCAAGTGCTTTAATCTCATGGATTTCCCCCCATTGACTGAAGAATTTCTTGACTTCAGGTTCATTCTCTAGGTATTCTAGTGGAAACCTGGTTATTTTTAGCGTTTTGCATAGGCTCCCTACTAGAATCGGTCTGATTGTTTGCCCACAACAAATGAAACCCTCTAATAATTTCTTTTTTGTTTGTTCGCTTTTGACCACTATTTGGAATCTATTGTTCCCATAAGGTATAAAACCGTATATATTTTCAGCCCCTACTGTTTCGATTAGAGCTCTCGCTAACGCCCGCTGATCTACGGGCTTTGTGAGCTCGATACCGAGCGTTCTAGTTCTAGGCAAAAAATGCGATATGGTTACCGAAATTCCTGACTACTGGGTGTAGAAAGGGGATGTAAGGGAGGGCAAAATCGAGGAACGTTGGGCGTTCCTCGCCGCAAACAAAGCGATACCAGAATAGACGGATAAAACAGGCAATAAAAAGAAAAAAAAGGTCTTACCAAAGCTGGGGTACTACTGTGGAATCTGAGCATGGAGCTCTCTTTTCGGGCCGTTGAAACTGGATCTTCTTGAGAGGTAGACGTCTGCCTTTGGCCGGAGCTTTCTCGGGGGTCCTCGGGAACTGTCTCTGGAATCCGCTGCGTTCTGCCGATGTCGATATTGAGGTCTCTTCAGTGGGAGCCAGGCCCAAGCTGAGATACCAGGCAGAAGCATTCGCAGGTCATCTCTACCTATAGGAGTTGCCAAATGGTGTGCCACCCTTTTTTAATAAATTACTCTGGATTTAGAGAAAGATGTTGAAAGTTTATTTTTCACTTGGTTAGAGTATAATAAGTTTAGTTTAATCCTTTATCCAAGTGTGAGCAAACAAAGTTGGCGCCTGAAAGTATCTTCAGGACTGGGGTAAGGTGGTACAACACCAGGGCAACTCGTTGCAAAGGTGGAGCAAGCTACCAACACTCCTGTCTCAGTACTTCCTATAATGCAAAACACATCTCCTTGCGGATATGTCTAATGTTATGCATTAAGGGAAGGGCCACTACCCAGACTAGTTTCTACCTTTATTGAGGTCTCTTCAGTGGGAGCCAGGCCCAATATACTCAGATACTGAACACTTTCTTGTCAGCTGTCAATCACTCATCAAACTTCTCGGCGAGCATGCGCACTCCATGAAACTGGTAAGCAAGAAGCTAGGTATAAATAATGGCTGACACGTTGTCTCCATTAGCGACAAGAGGATCTCTTCATAAAACACGATCTTTGATAATTTTAAATTACAATAAAAATTCTTTTAAGTAATACAAATATCAAATCTGGTAAGTTTTTTGACTTCTTTACATATCACTTTTGACAAAACAATTTCCATAACGGGCACATCGCAAGTGCGGACAATGCATGTTATGAAAACAAAACTAATAAACATTTTAACATAAACAATTCGTAAAAGTATTCAGAATTTTAATTATGATTATTTTTACAGCACGATGATCAGCATTCATTTCAGAAAAATTATGGAGACTAAAACCATGTTTAGAAAAAATTACTTTAATTTCCCGCCATTTCAACTTTCATATTAAGGTCATCATCTGGAGTACACACACACACACACATATATACACACACACACACACACACACACACACACACACACACACACACACACACACACACACACACAGAGACAAGTTATATTACATTTCACACAATATGCCAAAGAGATAATGAATTGATCAATGGTTATTCTACTAGCCTCACTGCTAGTGAGAAAAAATAAAAATAAATGAATAAAATAAAAAAAATAAAATAACTACATGAAAGCTATATTCTGTTTATAACATCATCAGAGAACAATTTCATGTAGATAGTCTTATTACAGCAAAAGTGGTGTCTCCTAAATTAACATGAGAGTTGTTATATTAAAATTAAGATCCTGGATTACCTACAGTCCTATTAATAATCATCTCTTAGGCAGAAAAGTTATGTTGGCAGAATATGTGCCTTACATATTCTTGGGATTTTTAGACCATCATTATTGTTAAGATTAGGGTGGTTGATAAGAATTTCACAGGCTTCCTTAAATTTATGTGCACACCACGTGTGCACATAAATTTAGTGTGATGTAAACAACAGGTGCCTTTCCAAGCAATTCTATGTAGAGTATTCAGGGCATCATCAGAAAGGCTTGATTTACCATAGTCATTAAATTTAATGTGTCATTCATGTTCTTTTTTTGGATATGAATTGTGCATCCTGTTTCACCTGTATAGGTGAAACAGGTGCAATGAATACGGTATACTCCAGGGTGGACCAGTGGAGGAAGTGGATCCTTGGATGAGTTCAGTAAGTTCTTTAATTTTGCAGGAAGTTTAAAGGTGGCTTTAAGGTTGTATTCTGTTTATTTTATCTGATATCCCTTTAATATATGGAATGGTTACAGTTTTATTGTAGTCTAGTTTATTTTTGTTTTTAAGTCAAGTCTTGTGAAGAATTTTGTTGATAGTATTTTGGCTGTAGCCATTTTTCAGGAAAGTATTGCTGGTAACTTTTAATTCATCTTTAAGTGCTTGTTCATTTGAGCAAATCTTCAAAGCTCTTTTTTAGTGTGTTAATGACACCTAGTTTTTGTGTTGGGTGGTGTGTATATTGGCTAGTATGTGTAGGCTTACGGTAAATAGTGAAGGAAAAACTGCCAGAAGGAAGATGTGTAACAAGTGTATCTAGATGTGTCCTGACTTTCAATCTCAATTGTGAATTGTATGCATTTGTGTTGTTTGTTTAGGTGGCTGAGAAAAGTGTCTAATGTCTGACAGCCATGGAACTAGATGGCGAAAACATCGTCAATGTATCTAAGCCGGACTTTGGGTTTTAAAGTAGAGGAATCCAGAGCACATTGCTCAAAAGCTTCTGTATGAAAGTTACAATTGGGGGGGGGGGGTAACGTTGAGCCCATGGCTGTAGCTTCTTTTTGTAGGTAGAAGGTGTTTTGCCATTTAACGTCTTCCTCAGATAAGCTTCAATGAAAATAGCAGAAATGTCACCACAGCAAACAAAAATAAGATGCAGTACAGTAGTGAGAAACAATAATAATGGTCATTTATCAAAAATGAATGTTCTCAATATTTTGTACTTAGTAAATATAAAATTTAATGTATTATTGCTATTACACCTTCCATGGAGTCGGCAGACTCGTTGTGGGAGGTTCATTCAAACGACAACAAATCCATCATTCTGAATCTTAAAATTCTTAACATTCCCTGCATTAACAACATATTCTGGTAATGCATTCCATTCATTGATAGTTCTCCATGTAAAAAATCTACTCCTCACACGCCTCTTCACCACTTTCTTATACAACTTCCTGAGATGGCCTCTGGTTCTTCCCCTCTCGCCTTCTACACTTTTTATAATCCCTTCTGAATTGATTCAATAAAATCCCCTCACTAACCATAAACGTTTCTATCATATCACACCTCCTTTCCTCCTATTCACCAAACTCTGCAATCTACATTTCTTCAACCTCTCTCCATAGCCAGCATCCAGAGTCCTGATATTGTCTTAGTCACTCTTCTCTGGACTCTCTCTCCAATGTTTCTACATCACATTGAAAACCAGTTACCAGATCTGAGAACAAAAGTCCAAGTGTGGTCTGACCAGTGCTTTATACATTGGCACAACCACCTTCTTATCATAGTGGCACTATGATGTGCAGTCTTTGCAACACTTGCAATATGTCCTCTAAACTTCAGTTTGATGGCAACCATCTCCCAAATCTCGAATCTCATCCACTTCTTGCAGTACATCACCATCAATATAGTACACAGCCTTATATTTCTGCACTCCAAAATACAACACCTTGCACTTATTACTATTGTAACTACAATGCCACTCCTTTGTCCATTATGAATCCAATTACAGGGTGTTCGGGATAAATTTGACATATTTATAATTAATTATATTTTTCCATAAGTTACATGTATTAACACACACTTCTCTTCATTTAAAAGTTTGGACCCTTCTTCATTCATATACAAGATGTCAGAAAGGATGGATAGCTGGAACCCACCTGAATCATGGAAGAGAATAACTTGTATCATGATGATTCGTGCCCGCCATCAAAATAAGGATATTACGACTGCTGCCCAATGCTCCCTGAATACAGTAAAAACAATCAGGCATGAACTAGAGACTTGCAATGGTGACTACGAGGATGTAGCAAGAAGAAAGATCCCTAGCAGACGATCTGATTGCGTTCGTACAGCAGAATTCCTCGCAAATCTGCAGGAACAGGTGTTGAAGAACCCTGGCATTGGAATTCGGGCTTTGTTCGTGGAGTTGCTAACTGTAGTCAAGCCCTGGATAACAAGGGTAGCCAATGGTAGGCCGTATGTATGGCAGCAGGATTCGGCCCCTTGCCACACCTCTGGGAAAAGTCAAAAATGGTTGTCTGAAAATTTCTACGACTTCACCAGTCCAAATGTTTGGCCTCCAAACTCCCCAGACCTTAACCCCATGGATTATTTTGTATGGGGCGCAGTTGAAAAAGACACCAATCGCACTTCCAGTAATACAAAAGCCCAGTTAATGGATAAAATTAAAACAGTTTTTGCGGCCCTTCCCAGGGAGACTGTAGCATCAGCTTGTTCGAGGTTCCGAAGCAGAATTGAAGCTGTGATCGATGCTAATGGTGGTTATTTTGAGTAAATCTTGTTGATAGTATTGTAATTAACTCTGCCTGTAATGTTTTTTTGTCAATTCATTAAATTTAATAGATACAAAGAAGATTTTCTTTTTCCTTACGAAACTGTCAAATTTATCCCGAACACCCTGTATATGGGTTTTTTTATTTTTGTTTGCTGATGATGCAAAACTGGGGAGAGCAATAGTTGATAAAGGTGATATAGATATCGTGCAGGTTGATTAAAATAAATTGGCATTGTGGGCAAAGAATAGTTGCAAAATGTAAGTTTATGCACTTCTGGATTGCAGGAAATTGATGAGGCTTGGGGATAATGGTGGACAAAGAGTTGAACTTCAGAGGGCATATTGCAAAAGTTGATAAAATAGCTCAAAGATTACTTGGATGTTGAAAACCACTCTAACAAGTAAAGATAGGGAAGTTTATTACCTCTTTACAAGGCTGTGATTCAGCGACATCTTGACAACTCCACACAGATTTGGTCACATGCATTTCTTAGAGACCAGGAGGTGGTAGAGAGGATTCAGAGACAAGTGACCAAGATGGTGACAAATCCTCATACAAGATGGTTAACACATCCTCAAAATAAGTCTATGGAATACTCCCTATGAGGATAAGTTGAAGGTTTGTGGGTTACAAAGATTAGTTGATAGGTGGAAAAGAGGGGGAGTGATAGAAACTTTTAAGATATTAAGGCAGTTTTATAAAATAGGTACAAGTGAAATTTTTCAATATATGACAGATAGTCAGAGAACTTGGGACCATCCATGGAAGTTATGTAAGAATGTGGTTAGTAAGAGCATGAGACCAGATTTTTTGCATGGAGATTGGTGAGGGAGTGGAATAAACTGATAGAATTTTTGGGGCGCTCCTTAATGGTGAATGAATGTAAGGAGAGATATGATAGGATTTATGCATATAATGGTTAATTTGGGTCTACTATAATGAGTCTTCAGACTCCATGGAGATGCCGTAAAATAATAATAATAATCGTACTTACCAACCAGCTGCAGTATTGATACTTTGTTCACAACCACATCCTGTGAGACTATCACAAAATCCTACACTAAATCATCACACTGCTTCCTTCATGTGCTACCTACAAGCAAAAAGAGTTCAAGTTTTTGTTATAAAATGCAAATCCACAGGCTTTCTAGGCAGAGTCTGTTTTATGCTCTTGATCGTTTTCAAAAATTTGTAAGTTTCTAAATGTAAATACTGCTTGCCTACATAGCTATAAATTAAATATGAATATTACTGTTCTTTCTTTCAATTTTTGAATTAATTGTCTTTATTTGAATTGTTAGTGATTTTTTTATACATTTATTTTATTATTTGGAGAAAATTAATGCATCAGTTTTTGCTGAGGTGTAATATTTTTTATTAATAATATTATTTTAATTTCAGTATTATATTGAACTAAATAATCCATATTTGATAATGAATGAAGATTTGCTCAAGGATTACCTCCATATGGTAGAAAGTGGCCCAAACAACTATGTAAATACAACTAATAGTACAGATATCTCAAGTGTATGCATTATTGCCCCTAGTGAAGTAGTATATTCAAGGAGGGATCCTCAAAATTATGATAATGTTACTTGTATAAGGCCAGTTGGAAAGGGTCCAGTGCCTAAAGTGCCTATGGAAGTAGTGCCTATGATTCAGTTAGAATCTGTTAGTGTTTCCAGTACAGACAATGTGAGTAAACTGGAAAATTTAAATAATGCTTTCAATGAACAAGTATCTTCAGACTATCTGTGTATGGATCACAAAGAAGATCTCAATGACTCTTCAGGTGATAAAGCTGATAATGATGATGATGATTCAGTATTTTTGGATTCTGCATTTAATGTTAACATTAACACATCCTCAAATGAATTACTAGTGGACACTGTTAATGATGTGATTAAGTATAGAATGTAAACTTCCTTAAGGTTATTACTGACAAGGTCAAGTCAGTATAATGTGTAATAGATTGTTTTTGTTTATTGTTTTTATTGTTTTTGAAAAACATTATTACAATCATTTTTTACTCACTATGACAAACAACCAAAAAATACTGATTAGAGCTCCTTAGCATCGATTCTATTCTAAAGAAAGGTCGCTCTAGCTAACTTTCTCCTAAACATGCTATTCTTCTAGTCCCATACAAGTTTTTATAAAGGGAATTAACCATGTAGTTTATTAGACACACGTTTTCACAAGAATAAATAATATATATATATATTTTTATTATTGCAAATATTTCAACCAGAAATTAACTGGCCATCATATCAGTGTATTAGCATGATCACAAGATGATGATGATGGCCAGTTAATTTCTGGTCAAAATATTTGTAATAATAATAAATTATTACTTATTCTTAATGTTTATTAGAATGCTTATTATTCATGTTTATTAGATTGTTTATTATTTATGTTTATTAGAAACATGAACACATGTTTCCAGTAAACTTTATTATGTCAGAAGTGTCATCAAAAACTTGTCTAATTGACCATTTAGTTTGTACAGTACCCATTAATATTGTGTTTCAGCATGATGTTACCATTGTTATACTGTATTGGAGTATATTTGGTGTTATGATTCAAAGGGATAATTGTTCCCCTTATTATGGTGGTTGACTGAATTGGTAAACATGAAATAATCTGAACAGCATAATAATAACCAAGGTATAATATGGACAGTGTCTCTATACACTGCTTGGAAAGAAGTCAACAGACATCCCCCCCCCCCACGGGCAAGGTGCATTGTGCCGTGTAACAGGTCATGTGTTTGTAGCCAGTATAAATTGAAGAAATATTATGCTCCCAAGTCAGTTTACAAACATAAATTAAAGATGCCAAGAAATCATATTCTTGGTTTTAATCTTTATCCAAGTGTAAGCAAACAAAGTTTGTGCCTGAAGTATTTTCAGAACTGGGCAACTGGTATATAAAAGCTAATGTAAAAGCTAATGACTTCATATCACTTGCCTTAGCACTGGCACACCCATGGAGGGGGGGGCAAGGGGCCCTGTCCCCCGCCCAAAAAAAAAAAAAAAAGGAAAAGGAAAAAAAGACTAGAAAATTTTCCAAAAACCTTTTCCTAATTAAATTTTTTTTTTTTTTTTTTTTAAATTTATGCTGTGTCATGTCTTCTATTTCTATACTACTTATGAATTAGCAGTCACATAAGGTGGGAATACCCTCTGGTTCTTGGGAATCACAGCTGTTGTGAACGCAAGTTCTCGGGTAATAGTGAGGTAGTGCTCGGGTAATACTTTGTTTGCCCGAGTCGGACACGATACCTGGAGATCACGGGTATCGTGTCCTGTATTGGTGATCACCGCAGATGCTCAATCATAGGTCGTATGCAATGCATAGGGTGTATATTCTCAAATCGTCTACTCAACTTGGTTCCCTCCCCCCAAGAGTAAATCTTGAGTACTTGGCACCCCTCCAAAATTAAATCCTTAGTGCGCCACTGTGCCTTAGTCCCATAATGCAAAGCTATACATAATGGGAAGATTCACTACTGAGACTGGTTTCAACCTTCATTGAGGTCTCATCAGTGGGAGCCAGACGCAGAAGTGATACCAAGGTTGAAGTAATGCAGAAGTCATATTTTCATATACGAGTAGCCAACAGGTGTCGTACTTTTTAATTATTAAAATCCTCTGGATTAGAGATAGTTGTTGGAAGTATTTCCACTTGATTATGCTATAAATTAAAGATGCCAAGAAATTATTTATTATTATTTATTATTTATGTGACACCTCCAGGGAGTCCAAAGACTCATCGAGGGGAGGGCACCTACTCTACAAGTCTCTGTCTCCACCACTCAATCTACCAACTACAATGAACTGCAACTACACCAACGCCATCTGCTGCCCACCACCACTAGTATTTTCACAGACAATCACAAACATCCATGCCCATGGTGGGATTTGAACCCATAGCTTTTTGAAGGGAAGCGGATACACTAACCGCTCGACCAACCAAGTTGGCTATATTTGCTACCAGAAATCTCATAAGTCTGATCTTGCTCGGCATGGAGTTGAACACAGAAAATTTTGTATTCTCATGTCAAAATTTCTGTAACAAAAAACTATGTAAAATTGGAATGCAAATATTCTTGGTTTAATCCTTTATTTAAGTGTAAGCAAACAAAGCTTGCACCTGAAGTATTTTTAGGACTGGACAACTTGTATATAAAGGCTAATGACTTCACATCACTTGCCTTAGTATCTTGATGTGAATCATTAGTATACGAGTTGCAAAATCCTGAAAATATGACGGTGCAAACTTTGTTTGCTCACTTCAATAAAGAATTAACTAAGAATAAAATTTCTTGGCATCTTTGATTTATAGTATAACCAAGTGAAAATACTTCCAACAACTATCTCTAATCCAGAGGATTTTAATAATAAAATAGTGTGGGACCTGTTGGCTACTCATATATGAAAATATGACTTCTGCATTACTTCAACCTTGGTATTACCTCTAGAACTAGCTCCACTGATAAGACCTCAATAAAGGTTGAAACAGGTCTGGGTAGTGACCCTTCCCATAATGCATAGCATCATACCTGTCTGTAAGGATATGTGCTTTGCATTATGGGATACTAAAGCAAGTGATGTGAAGTCATAGCTTTTATATAAGCGCAATTGGAAGAACGACGGTACATTGCGCCCTTCGATTGGAATAGGCCTAAGTTCGATTCTCGTCGCAACGGGAGGAATCTTTATCTGGTCGATTTCAGTCGATGGTGAGTTAGCCGATCTCATACGGAGGTAGCAGGGTTTTTTCTCCCGGAAACTCGGGTTTTTCATCCCGCATACATACAAATCGGCCCTTCAGAACACACGCAATTTACAGACAAAAATTACTAGTTGTGGTGGTGTTGGAGGTGGGCGGTAGATGGCGTTGATTCGTAGTAGAGGTAAGGTGTAGAGACAGTTGAAGATGTCCTCCTGTGATGAGTCTTCGGACTCCTTGGAGGTATCAGGAATAATAATAATAATATATGAGTTGTCCAGTCCTGAAAATACTTCACATGCAAACTTTGTTTTCTCACACTTGGATAAAGGATTAAACCAATAATATAATTTCTTGGCATCTTTAATTTTATAACAAGTGGAAATACTTCCAACAACAGTGACAAAAATCTCACCCATTCCAGGTGAAATGACTGCGAGAAGGTAGCTGGTGGAGTTTGAAAGAGGTGTTGTGATAGGATGCCATGTCGCAGGCCTATCTGTTTGGCAAATTGTTGAAAAATTTTGTCATCCCAAAGTTAACAATCAGTGATACCATACTGAGATGGAAGTGCAGGAAGTCAACTGCAACCCACAGTGTGGGCGACCCACCACACTCACCGAATGCAATAATAGGGTGTTATGAAGGATAATACACAAAAACCATCATTCATCAGCTGACACATTGAATGCGGAGTTCCAGGCATCAACTGGAACATGAATCTGCACAAAAACATTCAAAACTGAGCCTCACAACATCATAGAAAAGCAGTTCTTCCATGACTTGCAGTATTACTATACCTATGCTACTGAGAATAGTCAAAAACAACAAATTTCAGCAGATAATGGACTCCTATGTTCCAACACCTCAGGATTCTTCAACAGAGAGCAGTGTTCCAATCCCTTATATTTCTGGTATCTCTGAACCTATTGGTAAAATTCTGTAGAAGTATCACCATATTCCCACATATTTTCCTATCAACAAAATTTCTCATCTATTGCCAACTGTCACTTCTATCTTAGCTAACATTTATCAGATACCTTGTAAATGTAATTGATATACTTTGGCCAGACAAGCTGTTCTGTGGAAAAAAGTATTAATGAGCATCAATATTTGTTGAATACATGAAACCTCAAAAGTATGGTCTGGCACAACATGGTATTGACACTAAACACAGTATCCGATGGGATGAAGCTCGTCTTCTCCATAGAAGCAGTTTTAAATAGGAACACCTTTTCAAAGAAAGTTGTGAAGACCATCAAAAATGGTTTTAATATTATTTATTAATATATTGGTAATCAGTTTACCAATTAAAAATTGGTAAACTGATTGTTGTATGTATCTTGTATTCCTGTTTCTTTGGTTTGCTTGTTTCTATGCACTGATATTTTCAGTATGAAAATCTGCACTTTCATTTCATTAAAGTTAATTACTGTGGTTATCATGTAATTTGTTGTTTATAGTCATTCCACAGGTACCTTTAAAGATGAAAATAGTCGTACTAATTGCTTAAATATAGGTACTTAACCTGACATATTTTGAAAACTTAAAGATGGAAATTTACATAAAATAAATTTGTCTTACTTTGGACAGTCTGGCAGATCTGCAGTCTCACCCAGTGGCATACCCAGGATTTAATCTTGGGGGGGGGGGGGGGAGTTGAACAGATAAAAATATATTTAATGCAATGAATTTGTATTGAATGGATAAAAATATTTTTATCCGTTCAACTAAAATTTGTTAAATTTCATTCATTCAATAAAATTCATTAGGTGATTATAAAAATTTATTTAAAGAATAAAATCCAGTTTTCTTTTCTTTTTACAAAGCTCTTGATTATTTATTTCAGTCATGGTTACATTAATCTCTCTCTGTGTGTATATATAGCAAAGCCAGTCCGTTCAATGGTGATTGTGTCATGGTAGATCTTAAATAGGTTTTTAAAAGATGTAAGTTAGAAAATGACCTTTCACTGACGCATGTTGTTACTGGAAGCGTTGCAAATATTTTTAATAAGTTATAGATGTTAGGATATATCATTTTGTCACTTTGAAACTGCATCAATGGCATTTTTGCATGGAGCTATTGCAAACAGTTTTTCAACTTTCTTATACCACAACTTGAATTCGGCATTCAAAATTGCTGGATTTGTATAAGGCAAATCACCGGCATAAAATTCACACAACTGACGAAAATCTTCCATTGCACTTGCTGTTGGAGCATCTTTTCCATTTGGTAGAAGAGAAAAAAATATACAGTATTTCAAAATATTATTATTATTATTATTATTATTATTATTATTATTATTCCGGCAACTCCAAGGAGTCTACAGACTCATCGAGGGAGGCCCTAACATCATGTAAAGAACAATTATTCGACAATTATTCGTTTTTTAAAAGATGTAAGTTAGAAAATGACCTTTCACTGACGCATGTTGTTACTGGAAGCGTTGCAAATATTTTTAATAAGTTATAGATGTTAGGATATATCATTTTGTCACTTTGAAACTGCATCAATGGCATTTTTGCATGGAGCTATTGCAAACAGTTTTTCAAATTTCTTATACCACAACTTGAATTCGGCATTCAAAATTGCTGGATTTGTATAAGGCAAATCACCGGCATAAAATTCACACAACTGACGAAAATCTTCCATTGCACTTGCTGTTGGAGCATCTTTTCCATTTGGTAGAAGAGAAAAAAATATACAGTATTTCAAAATATTATTATTATTATTATTATTATTATTATTATTCCGGCAACTCCAAGGAGTCTACAGACTCATCGAGGGAGGCCCTAACATCATGTAAAGAACAATTATTCGACATTCACACAGTATCTATCATACCTCGCCTTGAACTCATTCACGGTCGTAGCACCCACAACAGACTAATGTTGCAGTGCCAAGTGAAGCGTTCATGAAGTTGAGTCAATATTTGGTCAATAAATGGAATGAAATAGTTCTCCTTGAAATACTCTTCTACAGAATCGGCTGGAACATTGGACCTTAATGTTTGTTTTGATGAAATCCTTGGCTATTTAATGTCAATATTAAAATTATTGGCGTTTATATATGCTTCATTGTAAATATCTTTAAATGAAGAATCTAGTGTTTCACGAACAGTATTTAATTGAGCCACAACATCATCGACAAAATTTAGGGCAATTAAGAGGTCAATAAGATTTTTGCATTATTTTAGACAATGGTAAGGTGCATGCAAATATTTTTTGCAAGCTAAACAAAGATATTATAAATCTTAAAAGATATTAATATTATAATACAGGGCGTTTCAAAGAGAATGGGTGTTTCAAAAAGAATGACCCCGATTTCAAATAATTATATTTAATAATAAAAATGTGGTACATTTACAAAATAAATTACCAAGTATGAAATAAGGCGTAAAGTTTCACTCATCACAATTACATATGCTCAATGTGCAATTACAATTACAATTTTCAAATCTGACATTCTGTTTGAAATACCCTGTATTATAAACAACAAGGATGTCCTGTCTTTTAAGGGTATTGAAGAAAGAGGTAACCTTTTCAATTATGCCAATGCAATTTCTTATTTGTCACAGATATAACATTTCCAAGTGCCAAATTCAAACTATGTGATGCACAATGAACATATAAAGCTTGTGGACATTATTATTACATAACACCTCCAGGTAGTCCAAAGACACATCGAGGAAGGACACCTACTCTACAACTCTCCGTCTTCACCAACCACAACAACAATCATCATCTACACGAAATCTATCTACTGCCGACCACTACCACTAGTATTTTCACAGACAATCACAAACATCCATGCCCGCGATGGGATTCAAACTCTTTTGAGTTCGACTCTCTAGCCTTTTGGCTGGAGAGTCGGCCAACCAGGCCGGATATATAGATAAAAAATTAAATTTTGTGGATAAAAATTAAAACAGTTTTAATTTTTATTAAACAAATAAATAATATGATATAATTATGTTACTATTTACTTTTAATGAGATGGATGAGCTTCTTGGCCTTGCAGAGTTGCTGGATATCTGGCTCAATATTGGTCAACTTCAGTTGAAGATCGGCACACACAAAGATGATTTCTGCATTTTGTTTTTTATTTGTAGGAGTGATGAAAATCCTTTCTCTCAAAGATAGGTTGTAGAAAACTGCATGATGATTTTCGACTTCAGATAATTCAGGAAATTCACTTCTCACTGAAGGTGAGATCCAGAATCAAGCCAAACCACGATCACGGAATTGCATTTTAAGCCTGCTGTCACTTGAAAGCTCAATTAGCTTCTCTTTTTTCGATAATGAAAGGTCGTTCTCATGACTGCAAGCCTGAAATGGATTGTGAAACCACAGAAATTTCTTTTAAAAAGTTATTCGGAAAATGTTTCAAATTCTGTTTCAGAGTTTTGAGGTGGACACAAACCCTTTCTCAGTGGTTAAATTCTAAACTAATAAGTTTCAGGGCCCTATACAAAATAACCAATTGTATTTACCTTTTGAATACCATCTGGGAAAGCTCCAAACCTCCCCATCCCTTTCATCAGCCATTCGTAATCAGGTGACTGTTGATATTGACTTTATATACACATTCAAAACTGTAAACAGTTGTTGAATTATAACACAATAATGTAGGCATAATTACCGTAAAGGGAGAAAAGTCACAAAACAGAAAAATGTTTCTACAAAATAACCAATTGTATTTACCTTTGAATGCGATCCACTGGTTGAGTGTCTAGCAAGTCAGCAAATCTTTCCTTTCATTAAGCATATTAATATTATCGCATTGCAACTGATGGGAATTCTGTGTTTCTGTGGATTCGTTACAGACCTCTTTCTCTTCAGAAACTACACACAAATTGTCATTACAGACTCGATTTGTATTATCACTGTCATCCGAGATATTTTTCCATTTAAAGAAGGTACCAATGTACTTATCCATAATTGAAATACCATACTTACTCGCATATAACTCTCACCCCTGATTTTACTTTTCGAAAAAATAAATTAAAAAGTTTTGCATATACCTGGCAAATGAAAAAAGCTGAAACACGTTTAGAGCGGGGTGATAGTAACTTGCTCCCGCAGTAAACAAGAAGCACTCCCCAATAGCCACTATATTACACAGGCAAGAAAAACAAGTATTTTTATTATATAAGTGAATAATATAAGCAGTCTGTATAATATATTTCTCAACAAATAGTGAAATTGGAGACAACTGGGATAAAAACAACACTAATTAATAAATCACATGTCCCTCATACAGAAACTATGCTGTATATATAGACTCAAGCAAAACCATATGTTGAACTGGCAAACAACACAGATCTAACTAAAAACTTATTAATTAGATTGTGTGAGTTCGCTCGGTAGCAATAAAATTCAACCAAAAGTGTTAAAATTCGTAAACGTGTTAAAACTAAGAGATATATATAGTGAATGCTGTTATGGCAGTTTCACATATTATTGGAATTCGGTTGAAGAGAGTTAGCATTTCAACTCATTTGTCAGCTTGCTTTTATCTTTCCTTCGCACGATTTCCGAAAAAAAATGTAAATACTGGAGTTAACTCGCAACATATTTTGTCCAAGTATTACTTAGCACTTCTGAAGATATATTGAGCTTTGGTTGAAGGAGGAAAACATTCAACAATAAAAATCAATAAACAACAAGCAATCGGTTGAAATGTGGATAACACATGTTCACTTCAAATCTGACAAAACTGCTAGGGAAGGTGGAAGCAATAAAACTATATTGTTTTTCACTTCACCCCTCTTTTATTACTCGTTATTCTGCCGCTGCAAATTAAAATAGCATCAGCATCATTGGTTAATTTAAGCCGGTGGGCCACATGTCCCATTGTCGCAGACCAGTTGAGAAACACTGCTATAGGGTTTTCTCACCTTACTGTGACTCCTAATTCATAAGTAGTATAGAAATATAAGACATGACACAACATAAATAAAAAATGAATTTTAATTAGGAAAAGTATTTTGGAAATTTTTCTAGTGTTTTTTAACTTTTTCTTTTTTTTCCTTTTTTTTTGGGGGGGGGGGGGGGGGGGGCAGGGCTCTTTGCCCCCCCCCCTTCCTGAGTGCGCCACTGGTCTCACCTAGCACAGCATGCCACCGTGACTAAATATAGCCTTTTGGAAGAAAACTAAACACTAACATAAAAGCAGATCCCTTAAAAAGCAGTTATATAAGGAGAGCTGCAAGGCCTTTCTACACTGACCCATACTTATACAAATCTGATGACCTAAGGTTACCCCTTTATGGAAAATATTATTATATCAATTTTATGCAAATTTCTTTTGCATAATTTTTTTTTATCTATTTATTTTTTTAATAATTGGGAATTTATTGACCTTATGTTTTCCTACTGACACTATAGTCTCACTTTTTTTGAAATTCATTATTTTATTGTAATTTATTTTGTGTTCCATTGTATTTTAAATATATTTTACATAAGTTTAAGTTTCAGCCTTTAATTTTTCAAAATCATACTAATCATGTACTTTACTTATTAAACAATGGGACTATGCTTACTATTTGGTAAAACATACTGTAATTTGATAAATTAGCACCATAGGTAATTTTCTTTAATAACAATCCCACCATTGAAAGTTGTAAACCTATTTAATGCACATTAGTATCACAGATGAAGAAAGAACTAGGGGCCAAGTCATTTAAATCTCCAGCTTCGACAATTTCAAGACATTCACAGCCATCCATGCCACAGTGGGATTCAAATCCACAGCCTATAGATTGGAAAGCAGTTTAGGTAGGCCAAGAATGAAAAAAGTTACTTAAAGAAGTAGAACTGAATGCAAGCATTATTTCTCATAAAAATGATCAAAGAAAGTGACTTGGAATAGAAATTAGCATATATAAATAAAAATAAATTAACAGCCTATTTTTCTACCCACTGCAGGGTGAAGGCCTCTCCTATTGCAGGAGGTTTTGGGTCTACTACTCCCATGGTAACCCAGTCCATATTGGGAGAGGATGATCACAAACATCCATGCCTATGCGGGATTCAAACCCACAAATATATATATATATATATATATATATATATTTTTTTTTTTTTTTTTCAAAATTCATTTTTACTCGGTTGGAATATTATAAAAAACAGGTTTAATGACTATTACCGAGAGAAAAGATGACAAGATATATTTAACAAGATACTACTAGTTTACTGGTTTCGTTACATGAACATCCTCAGGTATCATAATCAAAGAAGTATATAAAAAATTACAGAGACTTAAAATTGTACTAACAGAACAAGTATAAAAAACAGTAGCGTGTTTGAAAAAAATGCAAGTATGAGTTCCAAACAAACGAATACTTCGAATATTACAAAGGCCGCCAGCACATTGTAAACTGGACTCAAACTGCTAACATCCATGTGTGCTACGATGAACTCGAAAGAAAGATTGTTGAATCTAGGGAAATTTCTCTAGATTCCTCTCATATCAACAACAGCCTGAGTTACAATCTCTCTCTGCTTCTGTTCAGTACTGGTGCACTCGCGACAGCGCGTAGTATTCGTTTGTTTGGAACTCATACTTGCATTTTTTTCAAACGCTACTGTTTTTTATACTTGTTCTGTTAGTACAATTTTAAGTCTCTGTAATTTTTTATATACTTCTTTGATTATGATACCTGAGGATGTTCATGTAACGAAACTAGTAAACTAGTAGTATCTTGTTAAATATATCTTGTCATCTTTTCTCTCGGTAATAGTCATTAAACCTGTTTTATATATATATATATATATATATATATATATATATGTATGTGGGGGGGGGGGCTAATTTCTAAAGATACCCTTTAGAATCTTTATAAATGATTCTAAAGGATATTTAGAATAATTTATTCTAAATAGGTGGGGAGCCCAGGTTTCAAAGGGCTAATTAAAAAAACTCAAACTCTCTCACTCTAATTAAAAAAAAAACATCCTCACTGCAGGAAGACACATTTAAACAATATATATATCTAATTCATCCTTAAATTCATCACCCTCTTAGCATGCCCAACACATAAGACATGCATTCCACTCTTCATGTAAAAAAAATCTGCTCTTAACCCTCTTCCTCATTATATCCTAACACAACTTCCAACAAGGATTGCCACTGATTCCAAGTGTAAGCAAACGAAGTTTGCGCATGAACAAGACCGGGGTTACCATTTAGGCAAACTAGGCAACTGCCTAGGGTGCAAGCCATGAAGGGGTGTAAAACTTTCAAAATTTTGCAAAATTGAAGGCAAGAAAAATTAATATTTGATTTTCATATATTATACATATTGTATATTACTTTGTATATTATTAATAAAGCATGCCAAAATAATTTTTATTTTTTATATTTAAAATTTCATTTTAAAAAATATCCAACTTGTGAAATAAGGGACGCACTTGTAAACTTTGCCTAGGGTGCAAAATATCCTGGCACCAACAGTACACATGAAGTAACTTCATGACTGGGCAACTTGTATATAGAAGCTAATAACTTCATATCACTTGCCTTAGTATCCCATAATGTAAAGCACATATCCTTACAGACATGTATAATGCTATGCATTATGGGACAGGTCACTACCCAGACTGGTTTCAACCTTTCCTGAGATCTCATCAATTGGAGCCAGATCCAAAAGTGATACCAAGGGTGAAATAATGCAGAGGTCTTATTTCCATATTTCTATTGAAGATACATGAGTTGTCTAGATGATAGAAAAGATGGGATATATAATTGAAATATGTAAGTTAATCTAAAGGGTTTATAAGTTTGATGTAGAAGAAATGTTTCAACACATGACTAGAAAGAAGCAGGAGAGCAATTTGGAGTGGGGGGTCATCTCTGGAAATTGAGGAGGAGTATTGTTAGTAAGGGCATCAGAATTTGGAGAGTAGTGAACACATGTTATGGGTTCCCAGAGTCTGTCATGAGTGCTTTGTCAGTGAATGAGTTCAAGTGTATTATGTGAAGTGAGTTAGTTTATGACATTTGTGTACTAGTGTACTCGTAGAGTCTTCAGACTCTATGGCAATGCCTGTGTAATAACTGAAATGCCTCTATCATATTATCTGTTTTCCTCCTATCATGATTATGACTACTATCCTATTCACTGATCTCTAAACCTTCTCATTGCTTTATCACAATGGAAACCAGGTTAAGACAGTGACAAATAGTAAAAGTGTGCTTTGATCACGGCTAATGCAGTGATACATCTATCTCTTTCCTCTTTATTCTACTTGTCAGTGACTCCTTATCATAGCACCAATGTAGTGTGTAATCTTCACAACACTCACAATGTACGCTCCGAACTTCTCTTCTATGTTCCAATCTGAACTATGTTCCAGATCATGGAACATAGTTCTACAAATACAATTACACAGTACTAATATGGTTAGAAGGCATGTCAGGTGCAGGGTCTTTTCATGACCTTGGTCAGTGGCGTATCCTTATCATAGCACCAATGTAGAGTGTGATCTTCACAACACTAACAATGTACACTCTGAACTTCTATTAGATCCTAAATCAACCAGATCATGGAACATAGTTCACAAATACAGTACACAGTACTGATATGGTTAGAAAGCATGTGAGGTTCAGGTTCTTTTCATGACCTTGGTCAGTGGCGTATTTAGGTATAGGCTGTATATGCCCGGGCCTAGAGAGGCAAATTTTGAGGGGCGGCGGAAATTTCCGAGTTCTCTTTTGTAATTATATTTATATTACGAATTTACGATATAAATAGGTTATGCATGTAAATCAACATGTTCATTAAATATGGGGGGGGCACTTTCTGCATGCCTAGTGGCGTGAAGTACCTAAATACGCCACTGACCTTGGTGTTATGTGAAATGGGCTATGATTGGATGGTATGAGTGAGTCTTCAATGATAGCGGTAGGTTTTTGTCTGTCTCTGAGTGGGGCAACTGCTGAGATTATGGCTCTGCTTCGTGGTGGTGGGGTAAGCCTGTCACTGGGGGAGGGGAGGGGAGGGGAGGGGAGCCAATGCTGAGTGAAATGATCACTCAGTTGCTCATTGTTGGGTGATCTGAGTGATTGCACGAGTTTTTGGAGAGGTAACCCCGCACTTAAATTGGGAAACCAGTCTGTGTAGTGACCCCATAATGCACGGCATTATACATATCCGAAAAGTGATGATTTTGCATTATGGGATACTAAGGCAAGTGATATGAAGTCAGTCTGCCTTTTCCACGAGTTTCCCCAGTCCTGAAGATACTTCAGGCGCAAATTCTAGCTCGCCTCATCGTGGTGCACCCTGGGTATTGCTAAAGATCTAGAGCGACTGGCGACCAGACCATTGTGCATTTGTACAATCTCCTGACCATACTTGCACATGGAAACTCAAAACCTTCACAACGGTTCTTCTTCGAACCAGCTGATAAGGAATGTTGGACACAATATCCGTATCTTCCAGTTAAATGTTGAAGGTATTAGCGCATCAAAATGTTAATGTCTTTCTAAACTTCTACGAGAAAAAAACGTCGATCTACTTCTCATTCACGAATCACATATCGAAACTGAAGATTAAGTTAAATCTAGAGCAATAATCCCTGGCTGCGACATTCTCGGGATTACTTACAGTCGTAGCGACGGCAACATAACATATGTCCGAAATGGTATTGAGCATGCTGTGCTGATATCTTCTTCGACTGATGACGAAATCCATAAGATCACTGTTAAAATAGCGGACATTATGATTGTGAATGTATATAAACCACCTGCCACTGTTTGGCCAAATGATGTTCTACAGACATCTCCCACCCAACGGCATACTCTGGGGGACTTCAACAGTCATCATACTTCTTGGAAATACGATCGGAATGATCAAAACGGGGAAATATTAGCTGAATGGGCATATCAACACCGTCTTCACTTGGTTTTTGATGCCAAGGAAAAAGGAGCCTGGAATAAGGAATATAACCCAGATTTGACATTCCTCTCCACTGATAGTGAAAATCATCCTCTACAGACTTTCAGACATATTCTTGAGGTTTTTCCAAATAGCCAGCACCGTCCCATCTTTATGGAGTTAGGAGCCCAAATTCCAGTGATAACATCATTTCCTAGACCAAGATGGAATTTCCAAAAAGCCGACTGGGAAAACTTCACTGCGGATCTAAATGCATGCCTTAGAAGAATTCCCCCAACTTACAAACTATGCACGGTTCACTGAAGTAGTTATAGCAGTGGAAAAAATACACATTCCTCGAGGTTACCGAAAAGAATATGTGCCTGGATGGACAAATGAAAGCGAATCCCTGTATCGGGAATTCCTTGAAAGTAAGGATCCTGAGATAGGAGAAGAACTGCTCCATAGTCTCAATGCTACTCGTAGAAAAAAGTGGATCCAAATAACTGAAAACATAGATTTCAAACACTCTAGTAGAAAAGCCTGGTCGCTACTTAAAATGCTTGGTTCAAGCCCCTCTGTACCAAAGAAATCTCCTCTTGTCGATCCCAATCAGATAGCTGCTCATATTGTTTCGCTTTGTAGAGCTCCGATAGATAAAGAACATACTAAAGACTATGAGGTCTGTAACTGAATAGAATCAACAATTCTCTTTGCCTTTTCCCGTGAGGAAATATCCTCGGCGCTTCAAAATATCAAAATGGGGAAGGCTCCTAGATTTGACAATGTTCATAATGAATTCCTGACGCACTGTGGACCTTATGCAAGATCGTGGCTGGCTAAGTTCTTTAACGATATACTTGGAAGTGGCTGCTTTCCTAAAGAATTTAAAATGACAATAATCATTGCTGTGTTAAAACCAGGTAAGCCAGCAGAAAGAACTGAAAGCTATTGCCCCATAGCCCTTTTAAGTGCAAGCTACAAATTGTTGGAGAGATTAATATTGAACAGGATCAGTGATAAAATTTTGGAACGTGTTCCAATAGAAAAAGCAGGGTTCAGAAGAGATCGCAGCTGCACAGATCAAGTTCTCAGCTTAACAATCTACATTGAAGCAGGATTTCAAAGATGCCTGAAGACTACTGCAGTCTTTATTGACTTAACAGCGGCTTACGATAGTGTTTAGAGGGAGGAACTCATATATAAATTTCTTAAGGTCATCCCATCTAAAATATTGGGTCATCTCCTAAACAACTTACTGTTTCAGGGTAGTCACCGGAGGAAGCATCAGTAAACAGAGAGTGCTTAAGAATGGATTACCTCAGGGCTCAGTTCTCGCACCACTGCTTTTTTGCCTTTACATCGCAGATATTCCTGAAACAGCCAACAGGAAGTTTGCTTATGCAGATGATCTAGCTTTGGCGATCAGTGACAAGTCTATCAAAAAAACTGAAGAAATATTGACAAATGATCTGTCAGCTTTATGGCAGTTCTATAAAAAATGGAGGTTAACACCAAATTCTGGTAAAACCGAATGTTCTTGTTTTCACCTGAACAATAGTCTTGTAAATCAAAAACCAGAGATATATGCTGATGGAATATTAATTTCCTTTAATCCGACACCTAAATATCTGGGAATAACTCTGGATAGAACTCTGACATATAAACAGCATATGATTAATATCGCTGCTAAAGTTCGCACCAGAAATAACATAGTTCAGAAGCTTTGTGGTACTATATGTGGCTCAAGTGCCACAACTCTGCAGTACACTGCAATGGGTCTAGCTTATATGTGGCTCAAGTGCCACAACTCTGCAGTACACTGCAATGGGTCTAGCTTACAGTGCAGCAGAGTATGGTGCTCCTGTCTGGCTCAATAGTTACCATGTCAATAAACTAGATACTCAACTCCACTCTGCGTTTAATAACAGGTTGCATTAAGAGTACACCCTTACAATGGCTCCCCACTTTGAGCCATATTGCTCCTCTGGAACTGCGATGACAGGAAGCCTTGCTTTGTGAATATAAAGGAATTTTGAATAACCAAAATCTCCCAATACATGAATTTATTTCAGATGCTTTATCCAATAGACTAAAATCCAGAAGACCTGCCATAAAAACCCCGTAATCTTCTTAGCAAGAATGACAGTATGGTGAGTAGGTGGGATGTACTGTGGTCCCAAGCAGTATCACCTGAAGTTCGCAATCACATAAACATCTTCCAAAAAGCATCTGGATTTGACCTGCCCAGGAATATATGGACAGCGGCTAACAGGATTCGTACAGGCCATGGTGTATGTGGAGACTTACTTTCAAAGTGGGGTAAGATACCAAATCCCCACTGTCCCTGTGGAGCCGAGACCCAAACCATTTACCATATAGTACAGGAATGCGAGCTGACAGCATATCCAGATGACTTTAAGGATATCTTTGACCTATCCCCAGAGGCAATCAACTGGATCAAAAACCTAAATGTTAAAATATGACTAATCTTCTATCTGATGCTTGTCATAAATTTCATATTTGTATTTGCCTGAATATAGATTTTTTATTTATTTTTATTTTTATTATTTTTTTATTTTATTTTATTTTAAATCATATGTGTATCTTATCTATACTCATGTGTATTATAACTTATTGTCTTTTAACCATGCATACAAGCCATGCGATAAATAAATAAATTCAGGGACAAATTTTGTTTGCTTACACTTGGATAAAGTATTAAACTAGATATAAGTTATAATTTTTAGTCTAACCAAGAGAAAAAACTTCCAATCAATATGTAGTCAATTTCTTCTATAATCCAGGTAGTATAAGCGATAATGTAGATGATATGCACTCACAAATTAGCATGACGAGTGTATGTTGAGTAATTATTATGGGGGATTTCAGCTATGTGGACATAGATTGGGAGGTGGAGTGGTAACAGACAGAGAACGAAATGGAATTTATACAGCCGCTGAGAGCTAATTACCTGAGGTGACATGTAATGAATGGAACACGAGGTAGGGAGAGCTGGATCTGATCATAGCATCAATGAAATTAACAGTAACCAATCTAGCTCTGCTTGGAGGAAGTGATCATCCAGTCTTAACCTGGGAGACTGCCACTGCCATACATGCCAAATTTTCTATTAAAAAAGGAATACGTGTGTGAAATTACAAAGCAGGTGATTATGACGAGCTGTGAAGTCAGCTTTCAGCAGAGACAAGGCCTAAGAATTTGGAGGGAAGAGATGTTGGTGTGCATGTATACTTAGAGTCAGAAGGATAAATTAGATAGGAGATAGATGAATGAATAGCTTAATTAAGCAGGACTTGAACACTAAGACAAGAGTAGAGGGATTATAAAGAAAAATCGGTATTCTCATGAACAGTATAGGACACAGGAAAAAAGGTGACTGTATGGTACGAAAGGTCTAAGCTAATCATTAGTGGAAAGCTAGCTGATGAGCCCAAAAGAATCCCAAAGAGTTCTTTCATTATGTGGCAAGTAAAAGGAGGACATTAAAAAGTGCTGATGGTGAGAAAATAGAACCAAACCAAATAGTTGAATTACTGAGTGACCTAAAGACGCAAAGAAATTATATTCTTGGTTTAATCCAGAGGTTACCAAACTATGCACCGTGGCGCCATGGGGCACCATGAAATATTTCAATATTTTCACTGAAATCTTATTGAGCTGTCTTGCGACAATACACTGAAGACAAAATTTGAAGCATGGAACTAACTGACTATTGGATATCAGTAAAAGATGAATATCTGCTACTAAGCGGTAAAGTTCAGAATCTTAATTACATTTGCGATGTCATGTTTGTGCGAAACTGGGTTTTCGGTGGTCGCTATAATAAAAAGCAAGTATTGTGCAAAAATCAATGTGGAACAAGAAACGAGCGCAGTTTGATTCCAAGATTTCAGAAGATGTGCAGTGAACAACAGGCTCACCTGTCCCACTAATTACCATTTATTTATTCAATAATTTGATTGTATAAAATATGCACTTATTTAATACTTTTTACATTAATTGTTAGTGAATTTGAAATACATGTTTCATTTATTTTTTTTTAACTCAACCAACCTAACCGCACCAACTGCGCACTGCGACTGTTAGGTAGGCCTATGGGTTTTGGGCGGCGTGGAAAAATCCTGATATACTAGGGGCCCCTGTAAACCGAAAAAGTTTGGGAACCACTGGTTTAATCCTTTATCCAAGTGTAAGCAAGCAAAGTGCATGTGAAGTAACTTCACAACAGGGCATAATGCAAAGCACATGTTCGCACGGGCATGTATAATACTATACACTATTGGAAGGGTCACTACTCACATTAGTTTCGACCTTTATTCAGGTCTCATCAATAAAGTCATTATCCTGTAGATACGAATTGTCCAGTCATGAAGTTACTTCATGCACAAACTTTGTTTCCTTACACTTAGATAAGGATTAAACCAAGAATATAATTTTTTGGCATTTTTAATTTATAGTATAACCAAGTGGAAAAACTTCCAACATCTATCTCTAATCCAGAGTGTTTTAATAATAAGGTGTGACACCTTTTGTCTATTTGTATATGGAAATCACTTCTTGGTATTACTTCTGGGTCTGGCTTCCACTCATCTCCAATCTGGGTAAGGTTGCAGAGAAAGTCATCCTCTCACGACTCCAAACCTCAGTAAATGACCTAAACATCCTCCCTAAAGAACAGTTTGGTTTTCGGCAACACCATAGTACTACCCAGCAAATCCACAGAATTGTCGAATACATCACTACCAGTTACAACTGGCACCAGTGCACAGGAGCTGTTTTCCTAGACCTATTCAAAGCATTTGACAAAATCTGGCATTTTGGACTCCTGCACAAACTTATCTCAGCCGGTACCTCACTAAAAATGGTTCATCTAATCGATTCATTTCTTCAGAATAGATCAATGCGAGTTAAAATCAACGGTTCTACATCGTCCCAGTGCGATATCTTTGCTGGAGTGCTGCAGGGATCTCTACTGGCTCCATTGCTGTTTTCTGTATACATGTCAGACATCCCACATAATCCGATGACTTCCATTTTGGCCCTGTATGCGGACGATACGACAATACTAACCAGATCTCTCAGACCCTATTTCATTACCAGAAAGCTTCAGGAAAACCTTCTAAAGCTGGAGGGTTGGTTCTCCAAGTGGAGATTGGAAGTCAACTCCCTGAAAAGCTCAGCAGTTCTTTTCTCAAAACGCCAATGTCTCCTGCAGGAGATATGTTACTATTCAATACTAAAATTCCCTGGCAGAGAGAAACAAATTACCTGGGTGTAATTCTCGACAAAAAGCTATATTTCAACCAACACATCAAGTCTGCGTGCGCAAAGGCATCTGAAGCCATAGCTCAGATCTATCCGCTAATTAATAGAAATAGCAAGCTCAGCAACAGAATCAAATTGTAACTATACCAGATGACGATTTGTCCTATAATCACCTATGCCTCTCCGGCCTGGAGCCACACCTCTAATGCTAATATTATCAAAATACAGCGAGTGCAGAACAAGTGCTTGAAAATGATTCTGAACGCCCCGTGGTATGTTAGAAACAGTCAACTTCATAGAGATACAAATATTCCCTATATTTTCTCTTTTCTACAATCCTTAGCATCCAAGTTTTTCCTAAAGACGTCCACACATCCCAATGATTTAGTTCAGCAAGCTTCAGCATACAAAGCAACAGACATATTCAAATATAGAAGGCCAAAAGCTATATTAGCCTCCTATAACGATGCACATAATCTCCATGCCCATTCAGGGCGAGCAAACTGCTCGTAAATTTTACCCTCACTGTAACCACAACAGATAGCGGGGAATATGAAAAGCATTTTACTTCACCCCTAAAGACATAAATGTCAATTGCCATTGTCTGGCTTCCACTCATAAGGCCTCAATAGATGTCGAAACCAGTCTAGGTAGTGACTCTTCCCATAATGCATAGTATTATACATGTCCAAGGATATGTGCTTTGCATTATGGGATACTTTTATTTATTTTATTTTTATTTTTTAATTTCATTTTATGTAAGAACAGATCTTCAAGTTCATACTTTAAAATAACTATTACATAATTTTTTTTTTAATCATCTTTCATCCTGCAAAATTTTCGAACATTTCATTTATATATATGTTAAACAAAAATGATAGGGGAAAGTGTCTTATCTGCTTTCTATGTACAAACATTACAATTTCCAGTTCCACCATCTCTCTCTCTCTCTCTCTCTCACTCACACACACACACACACACACACACACACACACACACACACACACACACACACACTTCCTGGACATTTACCTCATGAAGTTTCTTCACATGCAAACTTTGCTTACATTAGGATAAAGGATTGCTGGCCTGGTTATCCGAGTGGTTAGCGTATCCCCTCTCCAGCCAAAGGACTGCAGCTTCGAATCCCGCTTTGGGCATGGATGTTTGTGATTGTCTGTGAAAATAATAGTGGTGGTGGTATTCGGCGGTAGATGGCGTTGGCGTAGATCAGTGTTTCTGAAAGTGTGGTATGCGTACCCCCTGGGATACGTGAAAGGTCTTCAGTGGGGTACGTGACGATTTTCGGCTATGTATCATTAAAGCATGGAATCGTTATAATAAATAAAAAAAAGAATTACTTTAAACGTACTGTATATATTACTCAATAAATTATATATTATTTATGAAAGCTCCTACTCAAATTGTTATAACTGCTTCATTTGAATAGTTTGCAAATTCGCGGGTGATCACTCGTGAATCTTCGTTCAGCTTCTTATATGAACGTGCATTGCGAGCTTGCAACAACGCGCAGACCTCACGATATCGGCTGATAAAAAAATTAATTATATGAATCATTAGTAGATGCAATTAAGACAGTTAAGTAGCCAGTACCGTCGACAGGGTGTAGAATAGAGGCAGCCTGCCTCATGGTGCTACATAATAAGGGCGTTCGTTCAGCCGCATTACAGCAACAAGGTATTTTACAACTATACAGCGTTTAGTTTGCAAATAAAAAAAGGCGCCATTTCCATCGACAGTTAAATATGTGCTTATTACATTTTATTAATAAAAAATTTGCATACTAAAACTAAACATTTTAGAACCCACTTATTAGATACTTAAGGAGACAATCCATAAAGTATCATACATGTGAATTTCATAAACTTTTATAGTCTCTCTCTGTATATATATATATATATATATATATATATATATATATATACATATACATACACACACAATGGTTAGACAAACAATTAATTTTATTTAACACACAAAATGTTTCGAACATTAAAAGCAAACATAAAAAACACTATAAAGAAACATTGTACCACTACAAAACCGGCTATGAACTACAGTTAAGTTTGAATTGAAGCTACAGTCGGGTCTAAAGTTCTATTGTTAGACATCTGCGAGCGTGTGACTTCACGAGTGCGACAGTATCTGATAGCAGAGCTAAATGAGTCTGGTAAATTATAACTAAGGTTACTATTTATGTGATAACAGTACAGGACAATTTCTTTAGACTCAACTATGCGGCGTTCTACCTCATCGTGGCATACATGAAAGTTTGATGTTGTGGTCCAGTTTATCTAATGTTAGCGGTCATCACTATTTGTTTTCACTGAGAATAGGACATGGCTTGAGAGGGCACTTGCGCTCCCACAGAAACTGCACTCAAGCAAAACCATATGTTGCACTGGAACATATGATTTTGCTTGACACTACTCCGTTGTGAGCGTGTCAAAACTAAGAAATATATAGTGAATGTATTTCAGATATTATGCAAATAGGTTGAAGAGAATTAGCATTTCAACTCAATTGTCAGCTTGTTTTTTTTTTGGGTCGCGCTATCTTTTGTTAATACTGTACCAATCATATGCACTTCTTCACAGCTGCTCTTTCTCTACTGGCCTATCATCGTGCACAACTTTCACTTCTTATTAGTCATTTGTGAAGGATTGTTCATTACGTATCTCAAGTCTTATAAATTACTGATAATTTTTGTTTGACATAATGGGAAAGAAGATAACACTATTTGGGCAGAAAACTTTGACGTATACACAAAACGAAGTTGCTCTCGAGGCCAAAAGTTATAGCGAATAGGAGCTTCTTGATAAGTCAAACCCAAGTTTCTGAAAATCCCCGCATATATCATGCACCACGATTTTTTTTACTTTAATTTTTTGTAGAAAGAGCCTGTGTAGCTCAGTGGATGTGGCGTTTCCACACCACCGCGCTTGGCCGCACGAAGGAAGTCTTGGTTTCGAGTCTAGTCGGTGACTAGAGGAAATTTTTCTAAGCCTTTTTTCGACCGGTTCCCGAGTTAGTCGATCTCTGGCACGGGCTAGCAGGTTTTTCCTCCCGGAAACTCGGGTTTTTCGTCCTGTAAACTCAAGAAAATCGACCGTAGAACCCACATTATTTCAGACATTAAATATATTGTGTTAGGGTTAGGGACCACGAGATGGCGGCACATTTGAGCCGTCTCTCTTCACTGCGTACTGTTTAATTAGTGATAGCCTTGGGCCATCTGTCTCTGATTGGGTACCAGTGAAGATTGAACTGCCCACTCAGTCTCCAAAAAGTTAGATAGGGCTAAATGGCCTCGCCTACTCCCGTATATACGGGAATAAAAAGGCGTTAGCTTATTTTTTATTTATTTTTTTTTTAATTTTTTGTGGAAAAATGCGATTTATATTCGAGTAAATACGGGAATTTTTTTTTTTAGCTTTCAAATTCTTAAGTATGGATCTCATTGATTAAAGACTGGATTTATAAAACGCACAAAAGAGAGCAATATAGCAGATATAGAAATAAGCAATTCCACTCCTCTCATTCATGATAAATTATTTCATCATCATCATCATCATCGAATTCCTGCCATGTACTCTGAAGAGGTGTACAGGATATGATAGTACTACATGAAAAATTTACATCGTTACTAACTTCCTATCTACAATTTTCCTCCAAATCAGTCTGTTACTTGTCAAGACTCCAACATTATCAGATCTTATATTTCTATCGTCTAAGGCACTTTGTACCATATCAATCCACCTATATCTTGGTCTCCTCTGGGTCATTTTCCTACTAACCTGGCAGAGAACACTTGTTTTGCTAATCTTTCCTCGTCCATTCTGTTTAAGATAAATTATTTATATTAAGTAAAAATGTATAGTATCTTTATAAATTTTCTTCTATTAAAATTAAATCTTTTTTTTTGTTCAAATGTACATCTAAATTCAAATAAAACAGACATTTACAATGAAATATATTTTTATTTATTATTGTTATTATTATTATTATTATTATTATTTTAACGGTGTCTCCATGGAGTCAAAAGCCTCATCGCGGGAGACCCGATATTGACACACTAACCATTATTTACACAATACCTGTCATACCTCTCCTTAAATTCATTCACAGTTGAAGCATTCACAACCAGTTCTGGCAAAGCATTCCACCCATTCACAAACCTCCAAGTAAAAAATCTAGTCCTAACACCCTTGTTAACCACACTCTTACACAATCTCCAGGGATGGCCCCTCATTCTCTCACATCCTGCATTGGTCTTAAGAATATCATCAGTATCAATCCTGTAAAATCCCTTTAACAATTTAAATACCTCTATCATATCTCCTCTCCTACGTCTATCAGCTAGTTTTTGGAGCCCACAGATCATCAATCTATCCTCATAGGGAACATCTCAGAGACCTGCAACAATCTTTGTAACCCGCCTCTGAATCCTCTCTACCACTTCTGCATCACCAAGAAATCCTGGAGACCAGATCTGTGCACAATAGTCCAATGCGGCCTTATTAATGCCTTATAGAGTGGAACAATAACTTCCCTATCCCTGCTCAACAACCATGTAATTTGATGTGATGTTTTGGCAATCTTAGCAATATGCCCTTTAAACTTAAGTTCTCTGTCCACAGTAACTCCCAAGTCTCTTGTCTCATCAACTTCCTGCAGTTCAGTTCCGTTAATATAGTAAACAGCATGCGATGTCATCCTCCCGAAGTGCATCACCTTACACTTAGCCACGTTGAACTGACAGCCATTTACCTCAGTCCATAGCGTCAGCCTATTTAAGTCATCCTGTAAAATATCCACATCATTTGAATTGATTATCGCCTTCCCAATTTTGCATCAACAGCAAACAAGTGGATATTTCCATTCAAGGTATTTCCAATATCATTGATGTACAAATTAAACAATAGAGGACCAAGAACTGAGCCCTGAGGTACACCACTAGTCACTTGCCTTTTCCTGGACTCAGCTCCTCTGTAAACCACTCTTTGATATCTGTCCGCCAGCCATCCTTTAATCCAAATCACTATCTTCGGATCCAAACCCATTTGCTCTAATTTATGTAACAGTTACATGTGGAATCCTGTCAAAAGCCTTTGCAAAGTCAAGCAGTATCACTGAGTAAGGATTTCCTTTATGCAACTCCACTGTTACTTTATTATAGAACGTAAGCAAATTACTTAGGCAAGACCTACCCTTCACAAAACCATGTTGCCCCTTATAAAGTATCATATTGCTGTCCACCCAGTCCTGAATTCTAATTTTAACTAATTCCTCCAAAATCTTAACCACCACTCCAGATATACAGATTAGTCTATAATTTGCAACCTCAGTCTTAGAGCCTCCCTTGTGCAATGGAACTATTTTCCCTTCTTTCCACTCTATTGGCACTTTACCAGAACCGAGGCTTAAATTAAACATCCTGGTTAGAGGAGTTGCTAATTCTCTTGCACATTCTCGTAACACATGGGTCGATATGCCATCTAACCCAATGGCAGTGTTAGCATTAAGGTTCTTTAATATATTAAGCACCTCAATTTCATCTATCTCTAAACTCTCATCAGTCAATGGCACATCTGACACTGCATTATCACCACGAAGATGGTACGCTTTTGCGAAATTATCACTAAGCAACTCAACTATTTGATTAGCTTCAGTAATTTCCTTACCATCAACACTTTTTAAAGTAATCTTTCCATGGATATTCTTCCTTTTACTAGCCACATAGTGAAAGAACTCTTTAGGGTTTCTTTTGGATTCATCAGCTAGCTTCCTCTCATAATTAGCTTTGGCTTTCCTTACCATACAGATTATTCTCTTTGCCTGTACCTTATATTGCTGATTGGAACGCTCATCACCTTTTTTTTTTCTTTATACGTCTTCCACAACCTTTTCTTTATCTGCAACTCCTGTTTAATAGTATTAGTCATCCATTTTACTCCTACTTGATTTCTCCTTCTGACTCTGGGAATACAGTCTGATACAGCTTTCTTCAAATACTCCTTGAGAATCTCCCACGCACCATAAACATCTCTCCCCTTGAATTTCTCATGCCATAATACAGCTGAAAGCTGACTTCTCAGTTTGCCATAATCACCAGCCTTGTAATTCCACATATACCCATTCTTAATAGAATATTCAGCACGTCTTTCAATCTCCCAGGTCAAGACCACATGATCGCTTTCCCCAAGTGGAGACATTGTAACTAAATTACTTATTGATATGTTCTCCGATGTTATGACCAGATCTAACACTCTAGAATCTCTTGTCCCTTCCATCACATGCTGTCTCAGGTAACTATCTCTTAACAATTGTATAAACTCCATTTCCTTTGTTCCTTTTGACCATTCCTCCCCCCAATCTATGTCCCCAAAGTTAAAATCCCCCATAATAATTACTTGACCTTTACTCATCGTACTAATTTGCCAATATATGCTATCTACATTCTCCTTTATTCCCCTTGGATTATAGCAACAACCAATTACATATTTCGCCTTGTTAATCTCTATCTCACACCAAACAGCCTCTAATGAACTGCCCTCTACACTGTCACAGTGAGGTACTTCTATCTTTTTTGGCTTTAATGTTTCGTCTATCATTAATAAAACCCCTCCCCCCCATTCTGTCATCTCTGTCCTGCCTGAAAATACTGTACCCCTTACATTCAATCCCAATAACAATATCATTCTTGGTTAACCAAGTTTCGCTAATTCCTATAATTTTTGGCCATGTTGTACTAAGTAATGACAAAAATTCTTCACACTTATTCCTAATACTTCGAGCATTAGTATACATAAACGGCAATACACCCTTCCTCCCATAATATCCCTGTGTGCGAATTAGCCCACTCTGTATACTGTTAACATTTTGCGAACAATTAATCCCAGTTTCACAACGATTAATGACTTTAGTACTATTTACAGCTGACTCTATCACCTGCCTCCCTAGTAAATCCCATTTCCCTGTTTATGACCCTTTACTCTGTCCTTTATCAATAAATGTTCTAAATGCCAAGCTCCTAATCCATTTAAGTGCAAACCATCTCTCTTAAAATACTCCTTCCTTTTATCAAACTCATCCCAGACATTCATAAAATGAATATTCAGTTTCATTTCTTTGCAAAACCTTTTACACAATCTGGACACCATTCCATTTAATATAATTGCTCTTCTGTTCATTTCATCACAATCAAATCGTGGTAGCACACTCATGATCTTTCCACTCTCACTCTTTGCATTCATTGCTATCATTAAATTCTTCAAATCCCGTCTTACAGAAAATCTTTCGCTACGTAGATCATTCGTCCCTATAACTGCAATAATCTCACCCACTCTATCTTTCTGCAATTTCACAGCCCCAGTTATATCCTTAATCTTTGACCCTGGATAACACGCTTTAATTACTCTACCATCCTTCACACCCTTAATTATAGAATTCCCATACAGCACAACATCTTTTTTGCTTCTTCTTAACTTGACATCGTTTACTCCCACTGATGCTTGCTTTTGTTCCTGAACCTCTCTCACATTCTTTAGTATATCACTCAACAATATGTGTGTATCTATTTCTGCACTATTTATTCCATGCACATATTCACTTCTGTCATTCTCATACTTTATTATTCTTAATCCCCCCATACTTCCTATTCCATAAAAAATATCAGAACATATTGGAATTCTAAAAGATAGATTATACAATTTGGTCTGATCAAAATTATAAAATATATTACAGTCATTTAAAAATGTCCGTTCATTTGTTTCAGGAGAACTTGCACAACACAGTCTACTCCACATGCTTCTATCAGATACATTGGGATATGGCTGTATAAAACATGTATGTTCCCTATGTGACTGATGGTAGCTAACTGCGAAGTCTTGATGATCACTGAAACTTGAGATATTAGTCAAACCAGATGTATCATCATATATTCAGTTTCATTTCTTTGCAAAACCTTTTACACAATCTGGACACCATTCCATTTAATATAATTGCTCTTCTGTTCATTTCATCACAATCAAATCGTGGTAGCACAAAATAATAATTATTATTTTGATAAGGTATTTCGTAATAATGAAAATTTAAGAAGGGGGTGCACGGATATCTGAAGTTTGAGAAACACTGGTCTGTCCAAATATTTAGTCTGAAACATTACGCTGTTCGTTTTCTTAAATTCTGCCTTCGAATTTGGATAGACGAAATAGCATGATATGCACTTACATTTTTTTCAGCATCATTTCAAATTTGAATGTGAAACATATTGAGTGTATTGTGTATTCTGTGTTTAAGTGACTTTGGACAGTTTTTGACTTTGATTTTAATTGTGTACTTATTTTTGGATTTTTGAGAGACAAATTGACAAATAAAATTTTAAAGATAAGTAGTTTATAAATTATAAATATATTAATCAGAGCATTTTGCTAAAATGCCAAAATCGCTCGTTGGGCAGCATACTTTACGTCTTACATTACCCTCAATAATGATAGTTTACCTTTAATTATCAAATTTTCAAATTATTGCATAAATTAATTATTTATAGTAAAAATCCGTAGAAGGCAACTGCTTTAAATCGATTTTCAAATAAGATTTTATTGTTTTAAAACTCTTAAAAATAAATAAATTAACTCAAAATTAATAATTAATAGAAAAAAATTATAATTTATCAATACGAAATGTATTGTCATTTTGATGAGTAATTTGAAAGAGAAGAGGTTATCAGGAGCTGCTTTTCTCAAAAGGAAAAGAGAAAAGGAAGAGCAAATAGAGAAAGCAACAAGCGATATAAGGAGATTTGGAATATTAACGAAAGACACCCAAAGTGAACGAGTTTTCAACAGAACCAATACCAAAAGTTATAAAAATTTCAGCACCAGCCGTTGGAGCAGCTTCTACATCCTCATCCACCAATACCAACGATTCCCCCGCATCAGCCACTGATACTGGCGTAACAACCATTTGTGGAGATTCCATAACAATTGATGATTCCAAAAATGATGAGGTAAACGATGATAGCGACAAACAGGAATTACAAACAGATGACCGAATTAAAAATCAAGATTATTTTATATTGATCCATACTACTGGCCCTGTTCTCAAACTCTTTCATTTTTTTTCCCAATAATCTTTGTGTATTTTAGTATACAGTTCACATCTGAGAGCTGCTCAACTTTTATTTGCTTTAAAACTTTCTTACACGTTATTCTTTTCAATATGAAATTCAATTTTATCCTGCTCAGGACTAAATAGTGATCACTTCCAATTTCAAATCCTCTGTACACTCTGGTGTCCTGCACCAGGAAAAAACATCACTATCAACAAGGGCTAAATGGCCTCGCCTACTCCCCGTATACGGGAATAAAAAAGCGTTAGCTAATTTTTTTTTTTTTTTTGATTTACTGGCCAGAGAAATTTGATGACAAAACTAGAATTGAACTTATATAAAAAGGTCCAATTCAAGTAAAATTAATAAATATCCTTTGAATGATCAAGGCAGAAATTTTTCGAATAATTATTATCAACGAATGTTTAAAAATTCTGAAAATATCAAACGATCATGGCTTCTATATTCTAGGAAATCCTGTTTCATCAGAACAAAAAGGCCTTACGTCGAAATGCGGATTCGATTATTGGAAAAATATCTACAGAAAACTTTAAATGCATGAAACTTCACATTCCCATATTCGTTGTATTTCTGAGTGGAAGGAATTGACAATCCGGTTAAATTTGAAACTGACGATTGATGCAGACCAACAAGGAATTTTGGATAGTGAAACACAACGCTGGAAAGCAGTTTTAGATATGATTATTAGCAATAATCCGTTACATCAATTAATCAATTTGTTACTAATCAGTAACAAATTGATTAATAAATAAATTTACATATTAAAAATTGCTTTATTAATAATATTTCACCCTCACCATGAACAAACACCAATAATAAAAGTTTCGTATCTCACAGAAATAACGCGCGCAAACATACAATACACTGCCCAACCAAGCAGTGTCAGAATGACCTTGTAAGGTGCAATCACAAGAGCAAACGAATATCGGCGCGTCTGGCTGCATTTCGCCAAACGCAATAATTCTGACACTGCGATATATATCGCAGTGTATTTGCTTCGTGCAGCGATAATTGAAAAAAATATAATTCTTTTCATATTTTCAACAGTGACATTCCTCATAATTCAGCTTTATATCTATAATAAATAAATAATTACGTTATTTTAACAGAATAAAATAAGAATTGCTAAAAATAGTTCACCCTTACGACGAACACGCACCAATAATAAAAGTTTCATATCTCATAGAAATAACGCGAGCAAGCATACGATACACTGCCCAACCAAGCAGTGTCGGAATGATTTGTAACGTGCAATCACAAGCGCAAACGAATATCGGCGAATCTGGATGCGATTGGTGGAACGTGATAATATTGACACTGCGTTAGGTCATGTATTTGTATTTGTTTCTTTATCTAAAGCGTTAATCGAACAATTCCAATTATTAACTATTCAATCACTGTCGAAACATAAGCTGTAACCTTTAGCATGTTGTATTGCATTTATATAATGTTGTAAGCATTGTTATCAATTATAAACATAAACAAAATTAAAATTTTTCATTTTTTCCTTGGGGGTACTTCAGAGTTGCAGTGCTTATGTACAGGCCAGCACTGTTATGAAGCAACATCTTGATACTATAACAAAACCAAACAAAAACGTTGTCAAGTTCATTATTTGGGCCCTATAAGACAAAATCAATTAATTCAAATTATGACAGAGAAAATAAGAAGTAAAATAATAAGTGATATAAAAAAGCCAAATACTACTCCATTATTATAGACTGCACACCAGATGCCAGTCATACTGAACAAATGACTGTTATAATAAGATACGTTTGCACAGAAACATGGAAAATATGTGAAAAATTCATGGAGTTTTTGGAAATTCATGATAAAACAAGACTTGGGTTGACAGATAAAATTATAAAAGAATTAGATCAATTAAATATCAATACAGAAGACATGCGTGGACAGAGTTACAATAATGGCGCTAACATGCAGGGACAAGAGGAAGGTGTATAACACGCATTTTACATATAAATCCCCACGCGTTTTACGTCCCATCTAGTACTCATTCTCTCAATCTTGTTAATGATGCAGCTAAAAGAACATTTGCTACTGTATCATTTTGTGGAATAATTCAACAACTATTCAACTTTTTTCCTGGATCGACAAACAGGTGGGAGGCTCTTTTGAAACACCTACAAACCATGACAATAAATGATGTCTCTGATACTCGATGGGAAGCTCAAATTGCAGCAATTAAACCAATTCGATTTAAATTCTGCGAAATTCATGATGAACTCGTGGAAATATACGAAAATCCTCAACTGATAGTTTCAATGAGAAATGAAACAAAATGCTCTACTCATGCTCTTGTTGAAAAAATCACTAGAATCAAATTTATTTGCAGCCTAATTATTTGGTAAAAAATATAAATAAATCAACTAATGCCTTTTAATCCCTTACAGGAGTAGATGAGAACTTTATATCCTACCTAGCATTTTTGGACACTGTGTGGGCAGCTCAATATCCACCAGTAGCCAATCAGAAATAGCTGGCCCATATCTATCACTAATTATAGGAAGCCACCGATGAAGACGCTGGCAAACAAGTGCTGCCATCTCTTGGTACCTAACCCTAACAAGATATATTATTGTCTGAAAAATAATGTGTGTACTACGGTCGATTTCCTTGAGTTTACTGGATAAAAAACCCGAGTTCCCTGGAAGAAAAACCAGCTTGCCGGTGATAGAGATTGACTAACGCGAGAATCGGTCGAAGATAGGCATAGAAAAAGTTCCTCCAGTCAGCAACTAGACTTGAACTCAAGTCTGACTTCAAGCGACCAAGCACAGAGGACACAAGCATCACTTCCACTGAGCTATACAGACCAATAATTCTTTGATATGTCATTCTATCATTAATAAACCCAGTGAGTAAAATGTTGCAAAGTATAAATTTAAATATTGGTCAGGCTTTAGAGCAGTTTGACACTATCCTGAAATTTTTAACGATCATAGGAAAAACGGATTTCAACAAATAAAAACAACTGCAGCTAAAATTGCAGAAAATCTTGATGTATCACTGGAATTTCCCCATGTAAGAATAATAAGAAAAAGAAAAATGTTTTCCTATGAGAGCCGTGATGAGCTGCAAGCGACCCCAGAAAAACTTTTTGAAGTTAATGTTATTAATGTCTTAATTGATACAGCTAGAAATAGCTTACAAAATAGATTTGAACAGCTGAGATCACATAATGATCTATTTGGATGTTTATCATCATCAAATTCCTGCCATGTACCCTCAAGGGTGTATAGGATACGATAGTACTACTTGAAAAATTTACATCATTACTAGCTTCCTATCTACAATTTTCCTCCAAATCAGTCTGTTACTTGTCAAGATTCCAACATTATCAGATCTTATATTTCTATCGTCGAAGGCACTTTGACCGTATCAATCCACCTGTATCTTGGTCTTCCTCTGGGTCGTTTTCCTGCCAACCTGGCAGAGAACACTTGTTTTGCTAATCTTTCCTCGCCCATTCTGTTTAAGTGACCATACCACCTGAGATTAGTTTGCTAAAACATATCTGGATGCTGACAATGTCAAGTTCTTTCCTAATATCCTCGTTTTTAATATGATATTGCCATCTTTCACACCACTAATCTTTCTCAGGATTCTCATATCTGCAGTCTCTAGTCTTTGGTCAAGTGTTTTACTTCTGACCCAGCTCAAAGATCCACTAGTTAAAATTGGTTGGAACACTGCCTTGTATAGTTAATTTAGTGTTCAGAAGGGATAATATACATCCTTGTCTCACAATATATTTAATATTATACCATCTTTCTGTACTTCCTTCAATTCTAACTGCTGCCTTAAAAATGAAATAAAGACAAAGTATTGCTTGATATAATGCCCCATATAATTGTAGCATATTGAATAGCTTCTCTCTTGGCACCTTGTCATATGCCTTTTCCATATCGACAAAACTTAAATACAGATCTCTTATATTCCCATGATTTCTCAACTATTTGCCGTTAAGTGAAGATCTGATCCCAACAGCCTCTATCTGGCTGAATCCACCTTCTCCTTTCACAATTCTCCTCAACCGTTCCTCAAGTATACTTGCATAAATCTTCCCAGGAACACTCAGTAGGGATATACCTCTGTAATTCTCACATTCAGTTTAATCTCACTTTCTATATATGGGTACAATGAGAGCTCTACTCCAATCATCGGGAAATCGTCCCTCTGTCCAGGCCTTCTGAAGTATGAAGTGCAGCCACTGTAAGACATTTATACTACCATACTTCAGCATTTTTGGTCGAATTCAATCTATACTCCTGCTGCCTTTCCACATTGCAGGCTTTTTCTACTTCAAGTATGGATATGTATTCCTGACTGCATGCCTGGTCAGTGTTTTTTATCACTGTGCTGTCATCACTGCTTGTTTCATTTAGCAGTTTTTCAAAGTAATTACTCCATACTTTAAGGATATCTTTTTCTCCTGTTTTCATTTCACCTTTATCATCTCTAATTCCTTTTACAGCACTCTTTCCTCCATTCCTAAGCTTCTTCAACAACCTCCAGAATATTTTGCCACCTTCTTGATATTTATTTTCTATATTCTTGCCAAAGTCCTCCCATGACTTCTGTTTAGCTAGTTTTACACACTGTTTAGCTTTCTTACATTTGTCTCTGTATTCTGTAAGAGTAAAAGCTGACTTATTTGCCAGGAACTTTTGATATGCTTTCTTCTTTTCCTTCACTGTCTCTTTAACTTCCTGTGTCCACTATGGAGTTCTGTTTTTTTTATCCTTACAACCTCACCACATGCCTCTCTGGCTGAATAAATCAGGGTTTTCTCCAAGGTTTGGTTCCTGTTCCCCAACTCTTTCATTTTTTCTTCAATAAACTTTTATTTTAGCCTACAATTCACATCCAAGTTGCTCAACTTTTATTCGCTTTAAAACTTTCTTACGTTATTCTTTTCAATATGAAATTCAATTTTATCTTGCTCAAGACTAAATACTGATCACTTCCAATTTCAAATCCTCTGTACACTCTTGTTCCTGCACCAGGGCAAAAACTTCACTATCAACAATAAGTCTATGAGACTTCTTATTCCTTGCCTCTTCTCTCCATGTGGATTTGTGCACATTTTTATGTTGAAACATGGTGTTAATAATAATCCATCCATGTCCTGAGCAGAAATTCAACATTGTATTAGTATTTGCCATTATTATTAGCTCTGCTCTTTTCTCCAAATTTTCCCAAAATATTTTTGTATGTCTCACAATCATTTCCTACTGTGCTATTTAGATCCCCAACAAGGACCAACTTCTCCTTTTTCATTGTGTCAGTTTCTTTTTCTATCTAAAGCCTCAAAAAATTCCTCCACTTCTACCTTAGTAGAACCTTCTGTGGGACCATAGAATGTCTCACTCTCCAGTTCCCCATTCGATATTTGCCGACATCACTCTACTTGAGACTGCCTGCCATTCGAGATTAGCCTCGTATTTATTTAGTGTTTAATATACTATGGCTACTCCTTCTTTTCCTTGACTGTCATTGCCTGAATAACATTTTGTATTTACTGCTCAGAAAGATGACTAGTTTCGGCCACCCCTATTATGTCAATCTGGTACTTATCTAATTCCTCAACTAGGTCCATTTCTTTGCCATTCAAGCTTCTTATGTTGATAGTACCGATCTTTAACTCTGGTGATGTTGCATTGGGGTGTTTTCAGATTTGTTCCAGTAGCTGACTTTTTGCTGTTCACCCTGGGAAAAACAATAGGGTCCTTGTTTAACCAGGCGACACCCCAGCCTACATGAAATTTTGTCATGATGTATCATTTTGTATTAAGTCAATAAGAATACAATTTGGGTGTCTAAATCCCAAATTGCCAGCTCATCCTCGTTCGTTCAGTATCCAGGTAGATACTCAACAGGGTGCACCAGAAGGTGAGGATTGGACATTAGGTCAGCCCTGGTTGGGTCTCCACATTTCTTTAAATGCTATGTGGTCTCTTATCAGTTATACAGCTCTGACCCTTAATCGTGCCTTGGATTTTTATATAATAAAAATTATTTATATAAGTGGAGTTTGGACGAAATATTAAAACACTATAAAGACTTGGAAATTGTAATAAATTTAGCTTAATACTTTGTCCAAGTGTAAGCAAACAAAGTATGCACCTGAAAATATCTTCAGGACTGAGGTAAGGTGGTACATCCGTTGGCAACTCGTAGCAAATTTGGACCAAGCTCTCATCACTCGTCTCAGTATCTCACATAATGCAAAGCACATCTCCTTGCAGACATGTATACTGCTATGCATTAAGGGAAGGGCCACTACCCAGACCAGTTTCGACCTTGAGGCCTCGTCAGACCCAGAGTGGTGATACTAAGGCAGAAGCAATTGAGAGGTCATATTTACCTATACGAGTTGCCAACTGGTGTACTACCTTATTATTAAATTACTCTGGATTTAGAGAAAGATGTTGGAAGTTTATTTTGCACTTGGTTAGACTAATAAATTTAGTTTAATTCTTTATCCAAGTGTAAGCAAACAAAGTTTGCACCTGAAAATATCTTTAGTGTGCAAGATGTGCTTTGCATTATGAGAGATACTGAGACAAGGAATGATGAGAGCTTGGTCCACCTTTGCTACGAGTTGCCAAGGGATGCACCACCTTACCTGTCCTGAAGATATTTTCAGGTGCAAACTTTGTTTGCTTAACTTGGATGATGGATTAAACTAAACTTATTAGTCTAACCAAGCGCAATATAAACTTCCAACATCTTTCTCTAAATCCAGAGTAATTTAATAAGGTGGTACACCGGTTGGCAAATCGTATTGGTAAATATGACCTCTCCATTGCTTCTGCCTTAGTATCACCACTCTGGGTCTGCCTCCCACTGACGAGACCTCAATAAAGGTTGTTAATGCATAGCAGTATACATGTCCGCAAGATGTGCTTTGCATTATGGGAGAAACTGAGACAAGGAGTGATGAGAGCTTGGTCCATCTTTGCTACGAGTTGCAGCAGCTTACCTGTCCTGAAGATATTTTCATTTTCAGGTGCAAACTTTGCTTACACTTGGATAAAGGATTAAACTAAATTTATTAGTCTAACCAAGTGCAAAATAAACTTCCAACTTGGAAATTGCTTTGAGCAGTGGCAATACATCTGATGTAGATGCAATAATTTATTTGAAGTAAAAATTCTCTCAAAAATAATACAAGAGAAAAGTGGTCCTCATATAATATATAACCAAAATCCTGTAGAAATTTATCCCAATGTATCCATCCCCTAAGGATATTGTTAACAATTGCTGTTAGCGTAGCTATTGCGGAAAGAAGTTTTTCGAAGCTTAAACTCATTAACAATTATTTGCAAACAGCAGTGAACCAAGAAAGATTGGTTGGTCTAGCAACTATATCGATAGAGGCAGACATTGGTAATAAATTAAATTTTGAAGAGCTTGTAAAATTTTTGTGTTATCCCTGAAGAGCAAACACTTATATTATAATGTAATTGTTTTATATTAATGTTTGTCTTTTAATTAAAAAAAAATAGCAATTAGAGATTTTCATATATCTTTGTCTTATAATACATCAGGGGTGATGTTTGCCTCAGGGCGCATTCTAATCTGATGAAGGCCCTGGTTCTATATCAGTAATGATTTCATTATTTTCTGTTAATAAACTTGGATCATTCAAAAAATTCTTATATTCTATCCATAGTTTCTCTTGTATTATGTTGATTTGTGTTGTATATCTTTCTTTGTTTAATTTCATTAATATTTTATAATATAATATAATAGACTAGGTGTATATTTCTTGTTTCCTTTGTATGTTTTTGAAGGAATGATTTGTATGCCATTTTCCCAAGTAGTTGTCTGTAGTTCATTAATTTTGGCTTATTTTAGATAATCTGTTAATCGTAGTGACAAGGGGAATCATATATGGACTTTTTCAATTGTAGGTAGTTAACTGAACTCACAGAGTTCGGCAGGGTTTTTCATCCTGTGTACAGCAAATCAGCCTTTAGAATATATGCAATTTACAGACATAAATTACTGTTGTTGGTGATGATGGGCTGTAGATGGTAGTGTAGAAAAATTAAGTATTAGTGGGGGGTGAGAGATTATTTAGCGAAGTAGAGTGCCCTCCCACAATGAGTTCTTGAACTCCCTGGAGGCATCACATAATAATAATAATGATTATTAAGTGACACCTCCAGTGAGTCCAAAGACTCAAGGGAGGGCACCTACTCTACAGCTCTGTCTCCCCCCACTTACTTCACCAATGCCATCTACTGCCCACCACACTAGTATTTTCAGACAATCCCAAACATCAATGCCTACGGCAGGATCCTAACTCGCAGCCTTTTGACTGGAGAGCAGATATGCTAACCACTCTGCCAATCAGACGAGGAAAAATTTGTTGGATGAAGGCATCGGTGGAATTCGAACCCAGGATTTCCTGTTTACTAGACATGCGCTTTAAATAACTAAGCCACAACGCACACATTAATAATAATGATGATGATGATTGATACAGCATTCTAATGCTTTCTTCTTGTAATAGATAAACTTTGTGTACTTGTTCTATTTCTTGTTTTTTTTTTTTCCCTCATTTTCTTCTTTTCTCCATTTTGTTAGTGTTTACATTAAATCTAAGAATAATATTACTGGTGTTTATCATTCTTATGGCTAACAATGCTTTGATCTTTTAGTTTAGAGCAAATCCCCCACATAGGGAGCATGGTGAAGTTTCCACTTGATATCACTCATCTGAAAAATTTCTAAGTTTTGTGGGGGGGAAGGGAAATTGCTGTAATCTGCAACCCCCCACCACCATCTGCAATTGAAGCTGCACAAAAGAAGCTAAGGGTTTCTGACAAGCTGTTTTGACTAATGTATATCCACTGAACAGAGTTTCAACTGATTGATGGGTTTGTGTTTTTATGTTGCAAGGACAGCTAATGTCATACTGTAGCAGGACACAGGCTGTTGATCGATAATACCTGAAAAGTGTTATTAATTTCATACAAATTAAGTTGCAATATGTTTTAGGCAAAAATTACAAATTTCCTAAGGATACAGTTAAGGAATTAATGTGCAGTGCTTACAGAAAAATATGTAGAGAGGCATTTCAGTATGAAATATGTCCACCCCGAACTGCAATGCAGATCTCCCAATGTCGTACCATGCTTAGCACCAAGTGATTCAGGTTCTTGAACAAACTGGCCAACTCTTCTTTCAGAGCAAGGATAAAGCCTTAATTGTTTTCTGGAGAGGGAATTTTGAGCAGCAATGTGTCTCCTTATTGTGCACCAAATGTGTTCTGGGGGGGTGAATTTGGGGGTATGCGCTGGTCCCCTGATTCAATTAATATCCTCAGTTTCCAGAAGTATCTCCACTGTTTGTGTGCAATGTGGTGTGGAACTTTCATCCATAAAAATGAATTCCTTGCTTATAGCACCACAGAAGAAACAAACATGATGCTGAAGAATTTCGTTGCAATATCGTTCACCAGTCATAGTTCTTTTTTCGAGTACTTGTAGTGCATCCATTAAGCATAAAGCCTTCCTACACAATGACTCTAGCACCACTGTATCTATCCCTTTCAAGAACATTCTTGCGATGGTAAGCAGTACTACTTTCATGCCAGATCAAGCGCAGTCTAGAATCGGAGGAAAGATTAAAATGACTCATCTGTAAAGAGTACATTAACCCACTGGCATCTTGTCCAATTTTTATGGATACACCACTACTGAAAATGTGCTCTATGATGAGTTGTAGATAAAGGAATGCAGACGCCTTTCCAGTTTGTCGAGATATCCACGTGCTTGAATGGAGCTGACTTACAAGCTGAACTGCTGTGGTGTATCAATTACGTTTTGCTGTTATAACCCAAAATCTCTCTTTTCATGCTCTGTGATAGAGAGAGGGCAACCTCTCAGCAAGCATCTTGAACACATTACATTGGCTTGAAACACTGCCCATAGCCTGGATACAATGCTATGTGAGATTTCAAACTCTCTGGAAATATCAGTAATTCTGCATCTTTCTTCAAACTTTCCAATAATTCTTCTCTATGCAAAATCATCTAGATGTCTTTGAGACATCCAAGTTTGTAACTTTATTCCTTCACGAAAAGAGCTTTCTTCAAACACAATTCACTTAGCACAGCATTTTGCCTTTTATCCTGTTGAGTGCTATAACGTGACCTCTTTGCAATGATTTTGATCCCTTTATGTGATTCAGAAATTCGATGTGTACCCACTTTCTACTCGAAATTGTCTGTTATAAAATTGCCACAGGCTGATTTGTCTGAATTTGCAGTTGTAATCTTCAGAAATAGCGTTTGTCCTTAGGTTTCAAATAAGAAGAATAAAAAGGGCTAGTAATATCACTGGGAAGTTTTCTCCATCATGAAGAGTTGCCACCATTAGGACACCAATGTAGTTATAAGGTTAATTTTGGGAAACCTACCAACCTTTCGTAGAAGGATGATATGTTTAATTGTTGAATGTATAATGAAAAAAGATGGCATATTAGTATGTATCTCAGATGTTTTCTGCTTTTTGTTCTTGCTGTCTTTAAGGTGGATAGTTCCTAAAAGTTCCTGATATACTTGAGGATGAAAAACTCATACTCAAAAAAGTGGGTTTAGCATCAGAGCTTCTCGACCATGCAGCCAAACATTGATGCCCACTATCTGACAAGGAATAACTGAACTTGGAAGTGGAGTAACAGGGATACTGTGGATGTTATATCAGCACTACAACATGCCTTCGACCCTGTCTTCAGATCATAGGTAAGAAGGCTTACTAAAGCAACAACTCTTGCAAGCAAGCCACCACCAGGTGACTAATTCTGGCCAGGACATCCAGGACCAACCGATTTGCTATAGCAGTGCATGCAATACCATCAGATCTCCCTATCCCAGTAATGGAAGTCCAGAAACTACAAGATAAAAAAGACTCGGGAGAAGTAGAGCAAAGAACATAAAAAAAATAAATAAATAAAATAAGAAGAATAAAAAGGGCTAGTAATATCACTGGGAAGTTCTCTCCATCATGAAGAGTTGTCATAGTGGTTAAGTGCACTGAAAATACAAATTGAAGCTTCTCACCAGCACAAACTGGTGACAAGGTTGGGCCATACATACTTTCTTTATTAAAAAAAAAAAAAAAAAAAAAAAAAAAAAAAAAAAAAAAAAAAATCAACATTATTAGTGTCCACATACTTTGATAAATATAGCATAATACTATGCTGAAACAGTTACATGAAGCTACTGATCCAAGAAGAGTAAGACTTATAACAAAACAAGTTGGATTCCCTTTAATTACATGGCAAAGAAATGTCCATACATATTGAGGTAATCATAATCACAGAAACTTAGAATTTTTAATGCTGTAAGTTAATAATTTGGGCATCAGAATTTATTTAAAAAAATTAAGGCCAATTTCTAATTTATCCAGAGAAAAGCTTTACATCACAGCTAACAAAAATATCAGAAACCGTGTGTGTGTGTGTGTGTGTGTGTGTGTGAGAGAGAGAGAGAGAAAATTTATTCATCAGTTCTATACAAAACACATTTGCCAACAATGCTTACAGTTTGTACTGCATATAGAGATTCATGAAAAAATACCACCAACAGTCAAGCTTCTATAAACATCCTATGATAAAAAAAGTAACAATTATAGACGATGATTCTTCAAATCTCGACATCTTTGGTCCCTGAACTAATACACTAAAGTGCATTTACCCATAATCACTGTCTTTATATGGCAGCTTAACAAACACCGCAAAATAATTTTCAAAATACTGTACATTTTTTTGTAAAAACCATTTACATATCACCCAGCAGAAGACTAACCCTAATGAATTAAATATACATTGTAAGGCGATAGCCAAAATATGGCACAGATTATTAGTTCCAAAATGCAAACGTGCATCAAGATATGTCTGCACTGATATGCTTGATCAAGCAATTTCCACATGGGAGGAAATCCAACAACAACATACAATCGTTAACAGTTAAGGCAATTCTTTTCTTTGAAAAATTAATTACCTTATAAAAGTCTAAAGCTGGCATTCAACTTTGTAAAATAACCAGCATTTAAGGCAACATTGTTCTTATCAGACTTTCAGGATTTGCTACCAGAAACAGTATTTAATGCGTTACAATTATGAAAAAATTCTGAATATCACTGTGATTTACGATATGATTCTTCCACATTTTGCCTCATTTCATTAAAGGCTTTAGTCTTAACAAAATCCACTTTTTTGTAAACTGTAGATGTTGACAGCCTCTCTGGTGACCTTGGACTTTGTGCTGGTGTATCTGAATCGAGATCCAAATCTAAATACTGTATTTCTTCGCCTTTCTTAGTAGGTGCTGGAGGTACAAACTGCCTCGCCTGCATAGAGAGAGAGAGAAAAAGAAAACATCTGCTGAAACAGTGATATAGTATAGCAATATTTTTCACATTTTGCATTTTGATTCATATCAGCTTCTATTAAGGCATAGCAAAATAATCTAAACACATATCATTTATTTAGAAATAAATAAATGATATGTGAAACAATATACTTTTTTTTAATTAAATTTAAAAAATTTTTTTTTTTTTTTTAATGTTGGGCTTATATACGAGAGGTTGGCTGGTCAACCTATAGTACTTTAGTACCGTATATGGGTAGTGGGATGGGAAAGGAGAAACTTGTTGACATTCAATTTAAAAGCCTGTATATTGTATTCCTTGGGAAATACATCAGGAGGAAGACTGTTCCACAGTTCAGCAGGAGGAGGAGGAAAAGAAACTTGTTCTGTGGGTTTCAAGGTGTACTGTGAAGGGATGGTGGGCAGTCGCTGTACGTGTTCCAATGGGTTTAGTACAGAGTGGGGGAATTATTGATACTGTTTCAGATGAACATTTTCCATGAAAATATTTATAGAATATACAAATTGCAGAGACTAAATGTATATGTCAAAGTGGGGGAGTGAGTTGGTAAGAGATGGATCATTTATCAGTCTAATTGCTCTCCTCTGTATTGAGTCAAGCATTTTGAGGGAGCTTTTAGGAGCCCCACTCCAAATGTGAGAACAGTATTCGATAGCTGGGCGGATTTGTGATTTGTATAAGGTTAACAGTTGTTTTGAAGTGAAGTAATGTCTTAAGCAAAATAGAAAGCCTAGTTTTTTGGAAGCTGAGAGGATGCAATGGTTGTGATGTGTTTATGCCAGGAGAGGCCTGATGTCATGGTAATTCCGAGAAGAGAAATTTCATCTTGTCTGGGAATTTGAGTGTTATCAAAAATAATACTGGGGGAAAAGGGTTCTTTTTTTGTGGGAAATAAGACAGAACTGGGTTTCAGTAGCGCTGAAGGCTGACGATGTTACCTGAGCCCAACTGTAAAAAACAATTCAAATAATACCTGAAAAAGAACTAATGTCTTAACAAGGCACCCACTCTCCAGGTACCAGATAACCATTAAGTTAATTTGGAGAAGTCAGGCTATATTTACTTTCAGAATGATCATCTCTCAGATCTTTGTCAAATTAATTCATAGGAGTCTTTAAGACTGCTCATTTTTCTGTTGTAATCCATTTGGTCTATAATGACAGATGAATTTCCCTATGAGCTTTGATTATAATAATTTAGTCAAGATGCCTTTATATATAAGATTATAGACTGGGATCCTGCCAGATCTCAGAAGGAAAAATATATATATAAATTATTTTAAAAAGTTACATCTTGGTCCATGGAAATTACCAAAAAAAAAAAAGCTAAAACCTTATAATGTCAGACCACCTTGAATATATGTGTCCCTAAAATTCATGAACCAAGTTCTTCTACCTTCATCCAATAGTTGACAGCCCACCTACAACACACTGGCCAAACATTAACCAAACCATCCCTTCCTCATGTGACTCTCTCATTTATTAAAAAATCTCTTCACTTTAAGACATTAATAAAAAAAAATATGATCCTGACATCATGGCCAGCTTTGACATTAGTTCGTTGTTGACCAATGTATGGTATGGCGGGAAAAAACAACAACTTCAACACCACTTTCAGTACACATGCTATGGGATATGATGTTTGACTGTATTCACATTAACAGAAGAGCATGTAGAGTCTACGTCTTTATATTCAGCTGTAGCAATGGTGTTGACATTGGAGGAAAAGATGTTTGTTGTTGAGCATTATGTTCATTCATATGGAGCTGGTAGAACAAATTGTCCAGGCCTACGACATGTTTGTGAGCAGTTTGTTCGTCGTTTCAGTAAGCATGCCTCAAGCAACAGCATCATCAATACCTTAATCGAATGGTTCCGATGTACCAGGAGTGTTCTGCTGCAATGCAAAGGGCATTCACAGAAAGACCATGAACTGTTAACACAAATGAGAATCATAGCTGTGTGCTGGAGCAAATGTTACAGTCTCTAAAATGCAGTAATGCCAAACAGCAGTAAAACTTGGGATATCAAAGCAGTCACTACAGAGAATCCTTATGGAGCTGGATGTGTTTTCATACATCGTTCGGGGGGAGGGCAGTGTTTAACAGCAATGGACATTATGCTGCACAACAGGAACACTGTGCACATGCATGCTGGCCAATGTCTATGAAGATCTGTCTTTCCTCCATAATGTCTGAATGTCCACTTAAACAGATGAACCTACAGGTTTCTTGGTTTCTCGAGACCTGAATTTGTCCAAGCGAACCCTCTTCACAGTGAGGTTGCCGCATGGTATGAGGTTTCCAGCCATGGCATAACTGGGCCCCTACCTCATTGAAGAGATTGGTGTAACCATCACTTGAACAGTTACACCTTGAATAGCAAAAGCTATACAGAGAACGTGTTGGTTTACCCAGGTATTCCAACAGGACAGGATGGTTCTAGAGCCTATTTATCAGAACACTTCCCTGAGAGGCAGATTTCAAAGTTCAGAGAATTCCCATACCCATCACATTCTCCTAATTTCACATCACTTGATGCCTTTGTTTGGGGTATGTTGGAGGAATGGGTATTCCACCATGACTTGCCTTAAAACCTTGATGAACTAAAGCAGCGTTTCCCAAATTTTTCATATGACACAATACTTCACAAATCCTGAACTTTTAATGGAACACCTTGGTTAGAGTAGAGTATGTTAAGTCAATGTAAAGCTAAGCGCACATTATTGCCAAAGCAGGGTGTATTGCATCACAAAAATGCGACAGTGCACACTACAGGCATGCCAGGCTGCAGCCAATCACATTGACCTTGCTTGTGACCACACATTTCCTAGAATAGATACCTCCGGCTGAGTCAAATCCACACACAAAATGCACAATCCACACACAAAATGAGGAGCGCCTGATTTTCAAATATGTTTGAACTTATTTTAGCATTTAAAACCATTCCAGGCTCATATTAATTTTGATAATTTTTCAGGGAACACTTATTCACTTTCCACAGAACACAGTTTAGGAAACCCTGAACTAAAGGATAAAATTACACAACATGTCCTGACAGACATTCCAACCCTTGTTCTCCAAGATGACAGGGAATCTTCACATGTATTACGAAACCTGTCTTGAAAGACAAGGTGCCCATTTCGAGCACATAATCTACCATCATTAATGCTTTATTCGACCAAGATTCCATTGATAGTTGTGAACGTACATATCATCATGTGTAAACATATATTTCTTTGTTAATAAACCTGTTCATTTCCATAACATATATATTGTAGTTTTTCAGTAGTGGAGCGCATGCACGCACGTGTGTGTGTGTGTGTGTACTCCAGATGAATATGAAGGTCAAAACATCGGGAAATTAAAGTAATTGTTGTTAACACAGTAGAAATCCCCATAATTTAACAAAATTAATGTTATCACCACGTAACATTAAAAGATTACAGACGCAGACTTCTGTGGCTAATTGGTTCAAAAGATATATTTCGGTGATTACACCACATTTTTTATTATTCAGTTATACAACATACTGAAAAAATAGTTCCCGACAAGTTTTGTAAATCGTAGGATTTACATCTTCAGGGATAAATAGTATAACTTAAAGTTTAAACAAGAGAAATTAATAAATACAAATCATAACCATCTGGCTATTCATAAACTCAAATAACAGAATGCAGATATAAAACGTTATTGACGTTGAACAATACTGGACATTGTCACGTGTTCTTGTTCTCGTTCATATAGTCCGAGCTCAGATTGAGGTAGATTTTTTATTAGAGCTGACCACACTTGATGGAGAATTAAACCTTGAATTTTCTTCTATTGGATTGGGTTTTTCAGCATATTAGCAGCTTCTTTAAATTTTCTTATGTAGCAGTTGTTTTCTATGTATGACATCGTTGTTTTTTGCCCAAGTACATCGTGTCCAGTGGAAGTGGCATGGAAAGCAAGCCCGTGTTTTGTTCTCTTTTCTATTGTACATCTTTTTGGTGTTCAGCCATGCGTATTTCTCCAGATCTTCCTGTCCATCCTACGTAGCAAATCCCTTCCTATGGAAAAAATCTCAAGATTCCTACATCCACCAAAACCACCTCATCATCCTCTTAAAAAACCAGGAGTCTACAAAATCCACTGCTCTTGCAGGATTTGCTATGTAGGACAGACAGGAAGATCTGGAGAAATACGCATGGCTGAACACCAAAAAGACGTACAATACAAAAGAAAACAAAAAACGGGTCTTGCTTTCCATACCACTTCCACTGGACATGATGTCCTCTGGCAAAAAAACAACGATGTCATACATAGAAAACAACTGCTACATAAGAAAATTTAAAGAAGCTGCTAATATGCTGAAAAACCCAACCCAATGCAATAAAAATTAAGGTTTAATTCTCCATCAAGTGTGGTCAGCTCTAATAATCTACCTCAATCTGAGCTCAGACTATATGAATGAGAACAAGAACACATGACATCGTCCAGTATTGTTCAACGTCAATAACATTTTATATCTGTATTCTGTTATTTGAGTTTATGAATAGCCAGACGGTTATGATTTGTATTTATTAATTTATCTTGTTTAAACTTTAAGTTATACTATTTACCCCTGAAGATGTAAATCCTACGATTTACGAAACTTGTCGGGAACTATTATTTTAGTATGTTGTACAACCAGTGGTGAGCTATAAGGGGCTCGTGCGAGCCCTTTGTTAAATTTTTCTCAAATTTGCGAGCCACTTGTTCATCTTGTTTAATAATCTTGTAGAACTAGAAAATACCACCGTGGAATGTATACATGCTATTATAATTGTTACTTTAAATTCATATGGATTTTCTGATAACTATATAAAAAATCATTTCATTGCATTTTGTTCTGATGGAGCTAGTGTAATGTTAGGAAACAAATCAGGTGTTGCAATCAAACTTCTACAAAAATTTCCCAATGTTGTGATTTGACATGGAGCTCATCGTATACACTTAGCATTAGACGATTATAAAAAATATTAAAGAAATATATCATTTTGAAATATTTATGGATAAATTATATGCTTTTTATCATCAATCACCAAAAAATCAATGAGAATTAAATACGATTGCAAAAGACCTTGATATCGAAATTTTAAAGATCGACCGCATGTTTGGACCACGATGGGTAGCTTACAGTTTACAAACGGCTCTTGCTTTGTGGAGAAATTACCCAGCTTTATGCAAGCATTTTGCATCGAACGATAAATATAAGGGCTTTTTAAACCGCCTTCTCAATTTGGAATTTTTAAAAGATCTAACATTAATGATTGATATCCTACAGGAATTATATCTGTCAGAAGCTCTACAAAGTGGAAATATAAGTATTATAAGGACTTAGTTAGGCCTTTTTTTTTGCTTGACGATGCAAGCCCTTTGTTAAAATTTCCATAGCTCACCACTGTGTATAACTGAATAATAAAAAATGTGGTGTAATCACCGAAATATGTCTTAAGATTATATTTCTTACATTTTTCTGTATATTCTCTACGAGCAACCAGTAAATTCCTATGGAGGAATTATTTTTTCCATTTTTGTATAAATCTTCCCTGGGTGACTCAAATTTTCTTCAAATTCTGTTACTGAGATTAAGTTTCATTCTTGTATTCAAAAACCTTTACTTTTCCTGGTAATGTTCAAGTCTACAATTCATATCTCAGAGTTGTTAAAGTTTGATTATTTTCAAACCTTAGAAAAACAATTTAGAAAAAGACAATTTTTTCTTTTTAATGTGATTCTTATTTTTATCCAGCGCAACACTAGGTATTGGTCACTTTCCCATTTTAAATCCCACTGGACCAAACTGAAGATGTGTGTGTTAACTATCTTGACGTGTTTACACTCCAGTAGTTGCATGCATGAAAAGTGTCCATTGAAATTAAAATAATATTTAGATACTATTGAAGTAATTCTCTATATTCTTTTTTCTCAAGTTCTTCACAGATGAATTTATACACATTTTCGAACTAGCACTAATTAACAGTCAAAAGCCCTGGGTGGAAATGAGGATTAGAATGCTTGAAATGAGCGAAGGTAGTAATGTTGTCTTTAATACTGTAATGGAAATTGACATATACCTCACAGAGGATATGTTTTTCAATATAGTAAATCACCCCCCCCCACCCCAGACAACTAACAGTCAACTATTCTTAGTATATAAAAGAACATAGGGATTGATTAACTTCAGGTATAAACTATTTTCTTCATAAAGCATGGGCAATTTCTTTACTTCTATAATATGCTAATCAGTAAAGAAATAAGTTTTCATGAAATCTCATGCAATTTCATAGTACAGTCGAACCTTGAACAATGCAGGGATTAGGGGCTCTGACTTCCTGAGCAGTTGAAAATCAGGATATAATTTTTAAATCCCCAAAGCCTACTGTAGACTGGAAGCCTTACCAATAACAAAAATAGTCACTTAACACATATTTTGCATGTTATATGTATTATATACTGTATTGTTACAGTCAAGTAAGCTAGAGAAAAGAAAAAATCATGAGGACGGAAAAATATATTTATAGTATTGTACTGTATTTATTGATACTGTAAGTTTAAGTCATCTGGTTACAAGATGAATTATCTGTCTTTCAGTACCTACATCAATATCGTCTTATATGATACAAAATACTGTTGATGTTATACATTTTTAACAAACTAGACATCAAAAATGAAAAGATAATGTGAAGAGGAAGAAATTCATATTTATTTACAGATACAACAATACATACACTGATAAAGCAGCAGCAACAATATGATTCCTTTATGGTAGCCTAGCCTATACACTAATGAATGAATCGTTATAAAATTTTTATGGCACACAGTATTGGAAACTTAAATTTTTTAAAAATAACCACTTATCTGTGATGACAGGCTGATACACAGTTTCTCCCATTAGGAGAGAGAGAGAGGCATACTGTATGGTAACATACAGTACTCTTTGAAAGCAAGTTATAAAACAGTAAGAAAACTAACACATTATTATTTTACATTAAATATCACTTACCTACGTAAGGATTGGCTATCCATTTCCACACAAGTCTTGCACACAGTACTATGAATATTACTTAGGCAATGATGATGATAATACAAAAACATCTCATACAGTTCATGCTGTACAGTTATTAGATTTTCACATGAAGACACTTACACATATACGCAACACATACTTTTATTAACTGTATGGCATGATGATTATTTACTATTCATTAAGTGGAAGCAGATCACCATAAAGGTTTTCATCCTTGTTGTCTTCAAGTTGAGTAGGCTGAGGAGGAGAACGAAGAGGAGGGGGTTGGTCTTGCTGTCTCAAGGGTGAAAGAGGCAGAGGGATGGAAGGGGAGGCAGGCACGCTTGGTGCAACTTTATGGAAATACGTCGGAATTTCTGTCTGACTTTTTTGCTTTTTCATTTCTCTAAAAATGTTTCTATATGGTACCAATCCTTCTTCCACCGTTTTTGCTTTAGTTTCAGTGCCTGTATCATAGAAAGGTCCATGTCATAAAAAAGTCCAAAGCAGTCTTGAATAATCGAAACCCTTCTGCCAGATTGTCTAATGTCAATGTTTTCTGGCACTGTTTCTTCTACATTTTCTTCCTCATCATCTGGCACTGGTTCAGAAGCACTCATCTTCATCAAGTCATCTTCTATTAATTCCTCTGGTGTGGTGACTATTGGCTCTTGAATTTCTCCAAGATCTATATCTTAAAACCATTTCACCCCTACCTTTTTTGCCAAATTCACAATCTCTTTCATGATTTCCTCGATTGGCTCTGTCATAAATCCTGTGAGGTCATGCACAACATCTAGATACAATTTTCTCCAGCAGAAATTTATTGTTTTGGGTTTGATGATTTTCATGCCTTTTCTATAACAATGATGGCATCTTCAGTGATGTAATCCTTCCAGATTTGCATGATGTTCTCTCTCTATACCGGGTTCCCTTCCATAAGCATTGACAATCCTTTGCATAGAACACCGTTTGTAATGAGACTTAAAGGTCCTTATAATCTGTCTGGTATAGAGTCTGAATTATTCAATGGCTTCATTGTTGAAGTATTAGGGTGGCAAAAGACGTCACTCAATATCAAAAGAACTTTAAAAGGCAGTCCTTTACTGGCAAGGTACTTGATGACTTCAGAGACAAAGCATCGATGGAACCAATTCAAAAATAGGGTTCTTGTCCAGGCCTTCTTGTTGTACAACCAAAAGACTGGCAGCTGGTGTTTATCTTTTTCCTTCAAGGCTCAGGGGATAGCAGCTTTATAGATAAGAGTAATTCTGATCATAAATCTGACTGCATTTGCATAAAACAGTAGAGTTAGCCTATCTCTACCTGCTTTAAATCCTGGTGATTGCTTCTCTTCCTTACTAATAAATGTCCTTTGATGCAATTTTTTCCAAAATAGGACACTTTTGTCTTCATTAAAAAATTGTTCAAGCAGATATCCTTTCTCCTCAATGATTTTCTTAATGGCATCTGGGAACTCTTCTGCAGCCTCTTGGTCAGCAAGCTGCTTCTCCTGTTATCTTGACATTTTTTAAGCCAAGCATCTTTCTAAAATTATCAAACCATCATTTGCTGGCATTACATTCTCCAGTTTTAGTGAGAGATCTAAAACTTTCACTAAAAAGATGAATAATGCCTTCACTTTTTCTTGAATCCAATTAGAGTCAACAGGTATGTCTTTCTTATAGCAATCCTGCACCTACATAAAAGCTGCATTTTCAATATGAGATAAAAAAAAAGGTAGACTAAAATACACAAAGATTATTGAAGAAAAATGAAAGAGTTTGAGAACAAGAACCAAACCTTGGAAATTCGGTGGCAAACCTTGAAGAAAACCCTGATTGATTCAGCCAGAGAGGCATGTGGTGAGGTTGTCTGCAAGGATAGAAAAATCAGAAAACTCCATGGTAGACACATGAAGTTAAAGAGGCATGAAGGAAAAGAAAAAAGCATATCAGAAGTTCCTGTCAAATAAGTCAGCTTGTGCTCTTAGAGAATACAGAGACAAATGTAAGAAAGCTAAACACTGTGTAAAACTAGCTAAACAAAAGTCATGGGAGGACTTTGGCAAGAACATAGAAAATAAATATCAACAAGGTGGCAAGAGATATTCTGGGGATTGTTGAAGAAGTTAAAAAATGGAGGAAACAGTGCTGTAAAAGGAGTTAGAGATGATAAAGGTGACATGAAAACGAGAGAAAAAGATATCCAAAGTAAGTAGAGTAATTACTTTGAAAGATTGCTAAATGAAACAAACAGTGGCAAAACACACTCAACACTCAATACATATCCATATTTCAAGTAGAAAAAGCCATCAAAAGCTTGAAATGTGGAAAGGCAGCAGGAGTAGATGATATTCGACCAGAAATGCTGAAGTATGGTGGTATAAAAGTCTTACAGTGGCTGCACTTCATAGTTCAGAAGGCCTGAACAGAGAGACAAATTCCTGATGATTGGAGTAGAGCTCTAATAGTACTCATATATAAAAAGGGAAATAAAACTGAATGTGAGAATTACAGAGGTATTTCCCTACTGAGTGTTCCAGGCAAGATTTATGTCATTATACTTGAGAAATGTCTGAGAAGAATTGTGGAAGAAAAGCTTGGTGAAGAACAAGCTAGATTCAGACCAAATAGAGGCTGTCAGCATTAGATCTTCGCTCTACGACAAATAGTTGAGAAAGCATGGGAATATAACAAAGATATGTATTTAAGTTTTGTCGATCTGGAAAAAGCATACGACAAGGTGCGAAGAGAGAAGCTATTCAATACACCACAGTTATATGGTGTCAATAGGGCATTATATCAAGCAATACTTAGTCTTTATTTGAGTTGTAAGTCAGCAGTTAGAATTGAAGGAAGTACAGGAAGATGGTTTAATGTTAAATCTGGTGTGAGACAAGGATGTGCATTATCCCCTCTGTTATTCATATTCTATATGGATCACATTATGAAGGAAAGTGGTATTAAACATGATATCAGAATTGGAGATATTAATGTCAGCTCTTTGCTTGATGTTATACTTCTAAATAAATTCGCCACAAGTTTGCAAGATTCCTTGACTAAATTGAATAACTGTTGTAATAGATATGGTATGAAGGCCAGCAAAAAAGGACAAAGACAATGAAAATAGGTAGAATCGTTGAAAATGTCAACTGTGTTTTGAACGGAGAACCTGTGGAACAAGTAAAACATTTCAGCTACTTAGGCACGATTTTTAGAAGATGGTAAATTAAATATGGAAATAGACAACAGAATCAATCAACAAAACTGATATGGTAGGAAGCCAATTGAATAAATTCATATGGAATAAGAAAGAAATTAATCGGAACACTAAATTAGCTGTATACAAGACAGTGTTCAAACCGGTTTTAACTTATGGAACCGAGAGCTGGATCAGAAGTAAAACACTTGACCAAAGACTAGAGATCGCAGATATGAGTCCTGAGAAAAATTGCAGGCACAAACAGATGGCATCAACGGCAATATAATATTAAAAACAAGGATATTAGGAAAGAACTTGACTGTCAGCATCCAGGAATGCATTAGCAGAGCTAATCTCAGATGGTATTGGCGAGGAAAGATTAGCAAAACAAGTGTTCTCTGCCAGGTTTGCAGGAAAACAACCTAGAGAAGACCAAGATATACAGTAAAACTCCTTTTTTACACTTTTCAGGGGACCGATGGAAAAAAGTGCAAATAGCAGGAAAGTGTAAAAAAACATTAAAAAAAGGCTAAAAGATGACTCACTTCTAGTACGTGAGTCAACATACTAGATTACAAAATTTAATAACTGAAAATAAATGAATTTACAAAGTACTTACATTTATCTATTTAAAAAAAATCTTTAATTGCCGATTGTTTTTGCTTTTCTTTTTTTTTTTTTTTTTGGCTTAGCACCAGATTGCTGTGCATTGAGTTCAATGCTTGACCTGTTTTTTACTATCGTGTTCAAAGTGGACACAGAGAGTCCAAGATCTTATGCTAAATGCACACGTGTTCCGGCATGCCAATTTACATGCCGCAGAAATACCATCTTTTCTTCTACCGAAATACATTTTCTGTCTTTTTTCTGCATGTTACTAACATGGATAATCTACCACTACTGCAAAGCAACTTTCACATGCTAAATTACGTTGCAGAAATTCTGCAATATCAATTTGTACTGTGATTGAAAAATCACGGTATCGCTCATCACTACAGTACTGCTGCATGCGCGCAAGTCACTGTGATGGTGGAAACGAAACTACAGCCGAAAGCTAAGAAGAAAAATGCACAGATTTCCGCTGAAATCGATTCGAAAATCGGTATTGCCACTGAGGAAAAAAACGCAAATCACGGGAAATAATGTCCACGTCAAGTTGTTAATGGCGGGAAAACAATACATCGTGAGAATAGGTCTTAAGATGGGAAAGAAACAGAAAATGACGTAAAAGGCAGGAAAACGTAAACTGCGGAGATATAAAAATGGGGTTTTACTGTAGATGGATTGATAAGGTACAAAGTGCCTTAGACGATAGAAATATAAGATCTGATAATGTTGGAGTCTTGACAAGTAACAGACTGATTTGGAGGAAAATTGAAGATAGGAAGTTAGTAATGACGTAAATTTTTCATGTAGATTATCATATCCTATACACCCCTTGAGGGTACATGTTTGGAATTGATGATGATGATAAAAAGGTAATTTGCAAAAAGTGCAAGGTTTTCGCACCTGCTGGTGCATAGCTGCAGTGACGGCGTCGTGAATTTCCTTTTCTTTTACAATGGTCCTTTATGCTAGATTCATTGATCATGAAATGGCTGGCAACTGCAGCTGCAGTACATATCAAGCAATTCAACTTTTTCTTGTAACATCATGACTTTTCTTTGCTTCTTGGGATCACTTCTCGCATCACTGGTTGCACTTCGTATGGATCCTAGTGTTATTCAAGGTTTATGATACTGCACTAAATATGAAAAATATTCAAGAACTGTGAAGGATCACTTTTTACTGTGACACAAAATTTATAGGAGAGATTAACTGCTCACACTCAGATGATTAGTATCACATGGTATTTTAAGTGAATACATGCAACACTTGAGCTCACCTCAATAGAAATAGGAGGTGGCTAAAAAATTATTACAGTATGTGCTACAGTTAATTTTATTATTATTATCTGAGAATTCCAGGGAGTCAAGGACTCATCGAGGGAGACTATAAATCACACAAACCAGATGTCCTACCGTCCCTTAAATTCATTCACACTAGATGCACTCACTACACCTAAAGGCAAACTATTTCACTCATTCACTGCTCTGAGAGAGAAAAACCTATCTCTTACCCCTTTCTTAACTGCAAACAAACTTAACTTCCATGGATGCCCCCCCGTGATCTCTCCCCCACCTTCCATATAATGAAAAATTTCATCAGACAATATCGTATAACACCCATTCAAATATTTATAGACCTCTATTTCTATTCACGATTTGTCCTCATAATCTAAATCCCATAGTCCAGATATCATCTTTGTAACTCTTCTTGCACCCTTTCCACAGTTTCTTTATCCCCTTGGAACCTGGTAGACCAAATCTGTGGACAATAATCCAGGTGCAGTTTTATCAAGGCCTTATAAAGATGCAAAATGACTTCCCTCATCCTTATATGTCAAGGTTTGTTTCAACATCACAATTATCTTCTGAGTTGTATTTGCAACTTTTGTTACATGATCTTTGAACTTCAAATTCTTATCCACCATTATGCCAAGGTTGCTGGCCTCATCAGTTCCTTGATGAGGAATTTAGGCAATAGTGCATAAATTTACATTTACTAGCATTAAAATGACAGCCACTTTTGTTTGCACAAATTTCCAGCCTATTTTGTGCAGACATGGATCTACTGATACACCTCGGTATCAGTAGCATTCCTGATTGCCCTGCCCATCTTCACATCATCGGCAAACAATTGCACATCTCCTGTTAGACTCTTCTGAATGTCATTAATGTAAAGAATAAACAATGGCCAAGGACTGAACTCTGAGATACCAGTCACCTTAAACCTGGCAGGTTCACACCCACCATATACCATTTTTTGATATATCTGTCTGTCAACCACCCAGTGATCCAAGTCAAGAGTTTATATTCAAATCCCATATTCTCAGTTTATGCAACAGCCTTTTGTGTGGTATCCTTTCAAATGCCTTACCAACATTATCATAGTGGATCCATTCCCTTTATCCAACTCAGCTGTATCAGTTTTTGCACTGCCCTTGTACAGTGGAACTATCATTTCTGAGCTGAGACTTAAGTTACATAAACATGTGAAAGGTCCAACCAAAACTGCTGAACATTCCTTTAAGCAAACGTACTGATATTCCATTATTCCTACTGACAAATTCTTATCAAGGTTATGCAACAGCTCTTCAACCTCATTTCCATGCACCTCTAATTCTGTCATCCAATGTAGGAGTAGCACTGTACACCACCTTACATACATCTCGTTGATTTATCTTAGCAAAGTGAGCACTCATTATTGCATTCAATAAAGTTATTCTTCCACATTCATTCTTTCTTTTAGTTGTGGCATAATGATAAAATTCTTTTGGATCGCCTTTAGCTTGCATAGCCAATTTCTTTTAATACTCTGATTTAGCTTTCTGCATAATACCCATTAGTTTTCTAGCCTGAGCTTTAGGTATTTAATCATCTTCTTCTTATGGATCTCTTGCTTAATAAGATTCCACATACATTTAATCCTCAACTGAAATACTCAAAGAATAAATTGGTTCAGGTACATTCAGATACTGCCTCATTTAAGCACTTTTTCAAAGATTCCAATGCATTGCTGATATTTTTCCATTCAGTAACTGATATCATGGGACTAAAGATAGTATTCTCCTAAGCTGATCATAATTTACAGCTTTGTAGTTCAACACGTAACCTGTTCTAATGGGAACATTGATATAATTAGATACTTCCCAAGAAACCACAGCATGATCACATCACCAACTGGTGGTAAAACAGTCATATTCTTAAGAGAAACAACTTCTGACACTCTTTGATCTTGAGTTCCTTCTTTCACATTCTGTTTGAGAAAGTTGTTTCACAAAAATTCAATAAATCCCTCTTCATTCTTATCATGATATTTCTCTTCTACTCAATCAATGTTTGGATAATAGAATTCACCCATAATGATCACTTGTTTAGAGCCACACAGCTAAATAGCCGATGCATTTCTTTGTCCTCAATTTCGTGCAGACATGATTTACTTGCTTAAGGGTCAAGGCTGTATAACTGAGAGGAGACCTCCACATAGCCTTTAAAGGAATGCAGAGATCAGGACTTCTGACCTAATGTCCACTCCTCACCTTCTTGAGGTGCACTCTGTTGTTCAGTATCTACCTGGATACTGAACAAACGACGATGGGCTGGCAATTTGGGATTTAGCCGACCAAATTATAATTCTTATCGGCTTAAACCAAATTACAAAATGATGGTACGACATGACAAAATTTCATGCCAGCTGGAGCGTCGTCCGGATAAACAGGAGTAAATGATATTCAACCAGAAATGCTGCAGTATGGTGGTATAAAAGTCTTACATTGGCTGCATTGCATAGTTCAGAAGGCTTGGACAGAGGGACGAATTTGTGATGATTGGAGTAGAGCTCTAATAGTATCATATATAAAAAGGGAAATAAAACTGAATGTGAGAATTACAGAATTATTTCCCTACTGAGTTGTTCCTCGCAAGATTTATACCAGTATACTTGAGAAACATCTGAGAAGAATTGTGGAAGAAAAGCTTGGTGAAGAACAAGCTGGATTCAGGCCAAATAGAGGATGTCAGGATCAGATTTTCACTTTACGACAGATAGTTGAGAAAGCATGGGAATATAACAAAGATGCGTTTTAAGTTTTGTCATTCTGGAAAAGGCATATGACTATGTGCCAAGAGAGAAGCAAATCAATACACTACAGTTATATGGTGCCAATGGGGCATTATATCAAGCAATACTTCGTCTTTATTTGAATTGCAAGATAGCAGTTAGAATTGAAGGAAGTACAGCAAGATGGTTTAATGTTAAATCTGGTGTCAGACAAGAATGTACATTATACCCTCTGTTATTAGTTATCTATATGAATCACACTATGAAGGAAAGTGGTATTAAACATGATATCAGAATTGGAGATGTTAATGTATGTTCTTTGCTTTATGCAGACGATGTTATACTTCTAAATAAATCTGCCACAAGTTTGCAAGATTCCCTGACTACATTGAATAACTGTTGTAATAGATATGGTATGAAGGTCAGCAATAAAAAGACAATGAAAATAGGCAGAATCACTGAAAATGTCAACTGCATTGTGAACGGAGAACCTGTGGAACAAGTAAAACATTTCAGCTACTTACGCACGATTTTTAGTGAAGATGGTAAATTAAATATGGAAATAGACAACAGAATCAACAAAGTGGGTATGGTAGGAAGTCAATTAAATAAATTCATATGGAATAAGAGAGAAATTAGTCAGAACACTAAATTAGCTGTATAAAAGACAGTGTTCAAACCGGTTTTAACTTATGGATCTGAGAGCTTTGTCAGAAGTAAAACACTTGACTAAAGACTAGATACCGCAGATATGAGAGTCCTGAGAAAGATTAGAGTTGAGAACAGATGGCATCAATGGCAATATCATATTAAAAACGAGGATGTTAGGAAAGAACTTGACATTGTCAACATCCAGGAATGCATTAGCAGAGCTAATTTCAGGTCGCAGGGTTACATAAACAGAATGGGCGAGAAAAGATTAGCAAAACAAGTGTTCTCTGCCAGGTTTGCAGGAAAACGACCCAGAGGAAGACCAAGATATAGGTGGATTGTACGGTAAAGAGTGCCTTAGACGATAGAAATATAAGATCTGATAATGTCGGAGTGTTGAGAAGTAACAGACTGATTTGGAGTAAAATTGTAGATAGGAAGTTAATAATGATTGTAAATTTTTCATGTAGTACTATCGTATCCTGTACATACTCCTTGAGGCTACATGTCAAGAATTTGATGATGATGATGATTTAATACTGTATCTTTACGTTTCTCTCGATTATAATTTTTTATAATCAATTTGTATATATTTTATGGTAGTAAATGATAAAATAGACTAGTATCTACATCTATTTTATTCATTCATGACTCCTAAGTTTTTTCAAATTTCTAGGTTTTGAGGTTTGTCAGAAGTGTTTTCAAGTTGTCGTAAATCTTCAAAAAATTTCCAACACATTAATTGAAAAAAATCAGCATACAAGTGGGCCCACTCAGTTCAAACAAGTGCTGATTTGTTCAAGAGCCAACTGTACTAATCTAATGCGATAGGATTTTCTGTATATATTTTTACTGAAAAATGTAATAAATTTATAATCAATGTACTCACTTGTTCTTCATTTGCTGAATTTCTTCTGCTACCTCCCGAACTTGAAAGTTCATCATCAGATGTGGAGTGATCTGAGCGATGTCTGAGTCGAGTTGGTAATGGTGGAGGATTGTCATTAATACCACATAATGGTAAAGGACTTGGTGCTGCCCTAAAATGAATACCATTATCTACTGGCTTGATTTACATAATAAGACAAAACAAAATAGACAGTCACATAATTAAGAACTATGCAAAAATACTATTCAAATAATTAATCGTGATCATAATAAAAATATAGTAAGTTTATTATTATTTTATTATCCTAAGATCCCATGGAGTTAAAGACTCATCTAAGAGATCCCTTTGTTCATACCCACAGCTCATCATACTGTGCTTTAAACACATTCAAATTCTCTCAGACACCACACTCTCAGGAAATACATTCCAATGTTTCACAACTCTCCATACAAAAAAAAAACCTGATTCTCACTCCCTTACTCACATCCTCCTCATACAGCTTCCAAGGATGACCTCTTGTTCTCCTGCAATCTCCCACCATTTTATGAAAAAAACCCTCTTCAACGTTAATCTATAAAAACCTCTCATCAATTTGTATGTGTCTATCATATCATCCCTTTTGCTCCTATCCATTACACTGTGCAAATTGCATTTTCTCAACCTTTCTTCATATTAAACATTCCAGAGAGCACAAACTACTTTAGTCAATTGCCTCTGGATCTTTCCAACATCTCTTCATGCTTCTGAAAACCAGGTAACCAAATCTGTGCACAGAAGTCTAGATGTGGTACCTAATCAAGGTCTTATACAATAGAACCAGAATCTCTTTAATTCTACAAGTCAGTATCCTCCACATCATTGCCATAATTTGCTGCGTTGTCTTCACAAGTTTTGCAATCTGTCCAAATTTTAGATATTTATCCATCACCCAAAGATCTATTTTGTCCACCTCCAACAATATATCTCCACTAAGCATAAATTCTACATCCCATATTTGTTTTCCAAATTGTAAAACCTTACATTTCGCAACATTTAACTGGAATCCCCACTCCAGTGCCTGTTCACTAAGTCTATTCAAGTCTTCTTTTAAGGCCACAACATCTGCTCTACTCCTCATAGTTCATCCCCACTTTACATCATCTGCAGACAACTGTATAAACCCCATTCAAATCTTCCCCAATACCATTAACATAAAGGTTAAACAGCAATAGCCATAAAACAGATCCCTCAGACACACCACTAGTTAATTTTCTTCTTGTGGGATGTTGCTTCCTCATACACAACTTGTTGATACCTATCAGACAGCCGATCTCCAATCCAATGCACTAGTTTAATATCCAACCCCATCCAACTAGTTCGACTATTGACTTATGAGTCCTCACATGGCTACCAACCACCCAGTTAATCACTTCATGGTCACTCCTCATCAACTGGAGGAAGATTTGACATTGCATTTATAAAGATATCCTCTGATGAGATGATCAAATCAAAGACGTTCATATTGCCTGAGGTAGTTGTCCCTCAAAATCTCAAGAAACTCATTTTCTTCACTTCCAGTTGCTATCTTATCATCCCAATCTATATTACCATAATTTCTTTTAAGGTTACACGGTGATCAGCATTCATATTTACGAATTTAGGGACACAAAACACGTGTTGAAATTATTATTTTACTAATTATTAATAAAATAACACTTGACGTTTTGACCCCTGTATTGAGGTCATCATCAGAAGGATACATGTGTATAGGGAACCAAGCTACATGCTCTTGCACTCTATAAAGATAAATTACATCTATGCTGTTAATTAATCTGTTTCTTAGCCTGACCTCTAGTGATAATTAGAGAAGATTAGGTTCAAGAGGAAATTTAAAGAAGCATGTGAAACGCTCAAACATAATCCAAATCTGAACAAAAATGATGGCCTAACCATTCCCAGAATGTGGAGGACCCATTTGCAACCTTTATAGCAACCAGAACAAACCAAAGAAAAATCCCACTACAAGAAGACTTGGTGAAGTGTCTCCCCCCCCCTCAACATTCAATAGCAACTGGAACTGTACAAGTCCTGATGAAGAAGATCAGAGTACAACAATCCGAATTGTACAAATCCAGAAGAATCTTGGTACATGAGGACTTTAGCAGAGTTTATTGTAGTTTTTTATTTATTAATTATTTACATTTTTTTAAAATTTAATTTTAATTTTTTTAAATTAAATTAAATTTTATCTTATTTAATTATCGCTAGAGGCCAGGCTATGAAACAGATTAATTAACAGCATAGGCGTAATTTACCTTTATAGAATGCAAGAGTATGTAGCTTGGTTCCCTATACACATGTATCTTCTGACGATGACCTCAATACAGGGGTCGAAACGTCAGGTGTTATTTTATTAATAATTAGTAAAATAATCATTTCAACACATGTGTTTTGTGTCCCTAAATTCGTAAATATGAATGTATTTACCATAATGAAAATCACCCTTTTCCTATGTGCTTTGCTAATTTGCTTAATACATTTCATGGTCACCCCCCCCCCCCCCCACCACCACCACACACACAATACTAGGTCTATAGCAACATCCAAATAATTATTTCATTCTACTTATGTTTATCATACACCACTGCCTCAAAATTGCTGCAATTATTTGGGCATCTCCAAATAATGGCAGTGGATTACTGTTATTTAAAGAATGCTTGGCATACCTTTTTTCTTAAACTTCCTCTAGCAAACCATTCCACTTATTTACCACTTTCTACGGAGTTAAAAAAAGAAGATTCTCACATTCTTGAGAACTGCATTCTTTCTCAATTTTCAGAAATAACCTATCCCCTTCTGACATATAATGAAAATTTTCTTTAGCATCTATTCTATGAAATCCCCTTGGTAACTTATTTTCTCATCCCCATTAAGCCCTGCCAGCAAAACCTAAGTGCATTAGTCCAGATAGATGGTGATATCAAAGCCTTATACAGAAGGACAATAACCACTAACAAATAATGCCTATACTCTTAATTATCAGTGTAATTTTCAACATCTAAGTGTTTTTTATGCTATTCTGTCAACTTTTGTGATATTCCCACTGAACTTCAACTCTCTTCCACTGTTACACTAGATCCCTAACCTTATCAATTTCTTGCAGTGTAAAGAGGGTGCTCGTGAGTCAAGCGTGGCAGATGTGTGTAAGAAGAGCTCCTTATTGAGATAAGTAATTCTTGGAATAATTAAGTATATATGAGTATTTGTTTGAGTAAGAGCTGCTGTAAAAGTTATGCGCTATTGGTGTTATTAGTGTGGGGATTTTTTTTTGCCTGAACTCAATTATGAATTCATTAGTAACCGGCAGAGGAAACATGGTGATGGCTTTGTCATTCCATGACTTTAATTTAGATTTCAGTCATTTCGTTAAGTGTGAGATGAATTACAGGGTGTTCGGGATAAATTTGACATATTTATAATTAATTATATTTTTCCGTAAGTTACATGTATTAACACACACTTCTCTTCATTTAAAAGGTTGGACCCTTCTTCATTCATATACAAGATGTCAGAAAGGATGGATAGCTGGAACCCACCTGAATCATGGAAGAGAATAACTTGTATCATGATGATTCGTGCCGGCCATCAAAATAAGGATATTTCAACTGCTGCCCAATGCTCCCTGAATACAGTAAAAACAATCAGGCATGAACTAGAGACTTGCAATGGTGACTACGAGGATGTAGCAAGAAGAAAGATCCCTAGCAGACGATCTGATTGCGTTCGTACAGCAGAATTCCTCGCAAATCTGCAGGAACAGGTGTTGAAGATCCCTGGCATTGGAATTCGGGCTTTGTCACGTGAAATGAATGTTGCAGCCTCTACTATGAAGCTTGCACTCAATGAAGACCTCCGCTACTACTCATACAAGCGCCGCAAAGGTCAGCTGCTTACAGAAAAGGCCCGTGAAAAACGTTTGATAAACGCGAAGAAACTTCTAAGCAAAGTGAAACATCCTGCGGAACCACAAACAATCTGGTTCTTTTCCGATGAGAAAAACTTTTGCCAGGATCAAAAACACAACACGCAGAATAACAGATGGCTTGCATACAGTACAAAGGATATTCCTCGTGTAATGCAGACTAAATTTCCCCAAACTGTGATGGTTTTCGGATGTGTATCCTCTGAAGGCAATGTGATGCCTCCGCATTTTTTCCAAGAGGGCCTCAGGTTGACTTCAGATGGCTACGTGGAGTTGCTAAACACTGTAGTCAAGCCCTGGATAACAAGGGTAGCCAATGGTAGGCCGTATGTATGGCAGCAGGATTCGGCCCCTTGCCACACCTCTGGGAAAAGTCAAAAATGGTTGTCTGAAAATTTCTACGACTTCACCAGTCCAAATGTTTGGCCTCCAAACTCCCCAGACCTTAACCCCATGGATTATTTTGTATGGGGCGCAGTTGAAAAAGACACCAATCGCACTTCCAGTAATACAAAAGCCCAGTTAATGGATAAAATTAAAACAGTTTTTGCGGCCCTTCCCAGGGAGACTGTAGCATCAGCTTGTTCGAGGTTCCGAAGCAGGATTGAAGCTGTGATCGATGCTAATGGTGGTTATTTTGAGTAAATCTTGTTGATAGTATTGTAATTAACTCTGCCTGTAATGTTTTTTGTCAATTCATTAAATTTAATAGATACAAAGAAGATTTTCTTTTTCCTTACGAAACTGTCAAATTTATCCCGAACACCCTGTATATGTATTTTTCGATTACATAAATGATTTGTGGATGCTTAGGGTGGATGGAAGGAGGGTGTGTGTGAAGTGTGACCTGAACGAGGAATTGATGAATGCAAATATGAAATTGATGACAGAAAGCTATTAGCTAGTGCTAGTAGTGAGAATGTCGCGGGGAAAATGAGTGCACGTTCGAAAGAGAGGCAAAAAAAATGTTTCAAAAATCAATAAAAAAGAAAATGAGTGATTTGAAAACTGTAACGGATGTTAAAAAGTGAGGCGAGAGTGGCGGAAGGAAACGAAATTGAGAGAACGAATGAAACTGGAAATGGCGTGAAGCAGGAATCGAAACTGGAAAAAATCGAAAGAATGAATGATAGCGAAAGTTGGACGCATGTTGGACTGAAAGTATGGAAACAAAGAAGGATGAATCAGAGTGAAAGTAAGAAGAGGGGGTCGAGAGTTAGAAAGATTGAATGATAGAGAGAATGTTACGTGAGATTCGGAAGTTGAAATGGATTGGATGAGGCAAGAGATGAAATGGATGTGGAATGAAATTAAGAAAATTCGGGTAAAAACTACGTATGTTTTCTAGGTGGTAAAATGAGTAGAGTGATTGAGGCAGGAGCGAGCCAAAGAGTTAATAGTTTTAATAGGAATGAATGATTTGACAGAGGACAAAGAGCATGTCAGAATGAATATCAGGAGGCTGCTTAAAAGGATAAAAGAGAATAGTGTGACAGGAAGGGTAGTCAGCATATTGCCTAGGTATGACTGTCGTGAAATGAGGCAGAGAGCAAAGATTATGAATGATATGCTGGCAGAAATGTATGAGGAGACAGGAATACAGTTTGTTAATGTGTGGAATGAATTTGAGGGATGAAGTGAGCTGTATGGGAGCGATGGACTGCATTTGAGTGGTTATGATGCGAGTCGCTGCTGGAAGGTAGAAGTGAGTAGAGAGAATGAATCAGATCAAGCGGGAAGTGATGTAGAAGAGTAGGAGAGTAAGATAGGAGAGATTGAAGAGGTGGTTATGAATGGGGAAGTGAGTGGTATGAGTATAGAAAATGAGAGAATGGATGTGCAAGAGGAGCAGGGAAACAGGGAGGCTCAGGGTGGACAGGGGTACACAGCGTGAGAAAGTTGGATGCTCCGAGAGGAGGTGAGAGCATATGTAGACAGGAAAGGAATGGGATGACCTGGGATCAGGGGGAAAAGGTTGGAATTGAAAGGGGTTCTAAAATGAAGAAGCAGAAAGGGAAATGGCCATAGTTGAGCATGTAGAGATCGCATCGAGTGAGTGGTATCAGTGGAACTAGCTGTAGATCCAGAAATGAGCCGTTGTGTTTGTATGCTAGAAGTATAACAAAACAAGGCAGATGAAATGGTTGCACTAATTGCATCTGTTCACCGAAAGATTGTCAGAATAAGTGAGACATGGTTGGAAGAGGATGACATCCTGACAGGAATAGAGATGGAAGGGTATGATGTGTTTCATGAGAGGATAGACAGGGTAAAAAGGGAGGGGGATGTTATTGATGATAGAGAAAGAGTTATGTCCATACAGGGTAGAGATGCAGGAGGGAAATAGTGCCAGTGGTTTTGAGGCAGTATGGTGTGAGATAGAGGTGAATGGAATCAAATACTTGGTTGGATGTTGTTATAGACCAGGTAATGTGGATGGTGGTGATAATGAAATGTAAAATCAAATTTTGGCCAAGCAAATAAGGAAAGGATGATCATTATGGGTGATTTTAATTATGGCAATATAGACGGGAATGATGAGATAGCAACTGGAAGTAAAGAAAATGAGTTTCTTGAGATTTTGAGGGATAACTATCTCAGACAGTATGTAACAGAGGGCACATGAGGATTAAGGGTCTTGGATTTGGTCATCTCATCAGAGGATGTAATTATAAATGAGGTGTCAAGTCATCCACCAATTGGTGAGAGTGACCATGAGGTGATTAACTTGGTGGCTGCCAGCAGTGTGAGGACCTCTGTGAGAAAAGGGTATATGTGGAACTACGAGGGGGGGGGGGTGGTGATTATGAAGAGTTCAGGAGACAGCTTGCGGGTGTAGCAGGGAATGAGGAGTTAGCTGGAAAAGAGATCAATGCAGCTTGGGGGATTTTCAAAAACAGTCTAGTAGATGCAATCTATAAACGTATTCCAAGGGTGAGAAGGTTAAATAAGGTAGGTGTGAGATGGATGAATAAAGAGATTAAGCATGCGATACAGAGAAAAAGGGCATTGTGGAGGCAGCATAAGAGAAGTGGAAATAACCAATTCCATGAGGTCTACAAAGACCAGGCAAGGAGGGTGACTTGGTTGGTGAGGGTAACTAAAGAGAGGTATGAACAGCAGTTAGCTAATGAAGCCAAAAAGAATCCTAAGGAGTTCTTTCGATATGTAGCCAGCAAAAGAAAGAATGCTTAAACGTGTGGACAGACTTATGTGTTCGTCGAACATGTTGTTTATTATTTTAACGGTATAATAGAACACAGAAACTAAGTAAATAATTAATTTATTAACTTGATGCTGATATTTCGCTGGTATTATAACCAGCATCTTCAGAGCACAAAAACACTGTTTGTCACAATACGCGAGACTAAAACAACATGGTGTACTTAAACAAAATTGTAGCAGCAACACAAAGACTAAAGTCCTGATTTTGGCACCCTCTATCTGAAAAAAAAAAACTATCATATATTACTAGAGTCCTAGAAAAGTGCTAGTTTTTTCTTAATATGACTGTCTCCCAGATCTTCGGCAAGTTAATACAGCCATATTTGTTGAGATTTGGAGTGTGTTTCAGGGCTTCTGTCGCCTCTAAGAACAATCTCTCTGATTTATACGGGTTTCTGCGTAGTACTTTTGTGTTTTTCCAGTTGATCCTGTGTGCAGGGGTATCCAGAGCATGGTCTGCTAGGCCCGACTTCCCATAATGATAATTCCGGATGTATCGTTTATGTTCGCTGATGCGGATATTCACAGTTCTTCCTGTTTGACCGTAGTAGGCTTGATTGCATGAGCAGGGTACTTGGTAGACTCCTGGATGTGATAAAGGAGGAATGCTGTCCTTGGGTGAGCGGATGAGGGTGGCTAATTTGCTACATGGTCTGAATGTAGTGCGTAGTTTATGTTTATTGAGAATTCTTGAGATCTTTTTGGATGTGCCTTTAATGTAAGGGATGGTGACTGTTTTGTTGTAGTTCTCTGTGGTGGATGGTGGGAGGGGTTTCTTAGGAGTGTTTAGTATTTTGTTTATTTTATGTGGATTGTAGCCGTTGGCCTAGAAGGTGTGGCGTAAGTGAGTCAGTTCAGCAGTAAGAGCCTTGTCATTGGAACATATTGCTCTCGCTCTATGGGTTAGCGTTTTTAATATGCCATATTGTTGAGAAGGATGATGGTGTGATTGTTTGTGTAAGTATCTGCCTGTATGTGTGGGTTTTCTAAACTGAAAATGATAAGGAACCATCTGGGAGACGTGTGATGAGTGTATCCAGGAAGGGCAGACAGTTGTTGGCTTCCAGTTCCATAGTAAAGTGGATTTTTGGATGTTGGTTATTTAAATGTGCTAAGAATGTTTTCAATGTCTCAGGGCCATGTGGCCAAATAGCAAGCACATCATCAACATAGCGTAGCTAAAGTGTTGGTTTGAGAGTGGCTGTATTGATTGCTTGTTTTTCCAGGTGTTCTATGTAAAAGTTGGCTAGGGGGGGGGAAGGGGGGAGCCCATGGCTGTCCCATCAATTTGTTTGTATATTTTCCCTTTCCATGTGAAATATCCTGCATGTATTGTGAATTTGAATAGTTCAAATATATCAGGGGGGAAGTGTGACTTCAGTAGATTGAGGGTTTCTATTAGTGGTACATTTGTGAATAGTGAAGTGATGTCAAAGCTTACTATTAAGTCTGAGCTTTTTAGGGTAAGGTGTTGTAAGATGCTTTTTAGGTGTGCTGAATTTTTGACAAAGGAGGGAGAATTGTTAGTGCGAGTGGCTAGTAGCTTCGCTAAATGTCTAGCCAGTTTGTATGTGGGACTATTTATACAGTCCACAATTGGGCATAGGGGTGTGCCTGGTTTGTGAATTTTTGGTGATCCATAGATCCTCGGTGTTTTAACATGGAAGGGTTTGAGTTTGTTAACTGTGTCTTTGGGCCAGGAAGTGACTTTTTTTAATAATTTTCGTGCCTTATTCTTTTGTGTGTTGGTGGGATTGCGATCTATAATTTTGTATGTTGACTGATCTTGTAATAGTGTGTGCATTTTGTTTTCATATTCAGTTGTGTCCATCACCACGGTTGCATTTCCTTTGTCTGCTAGTGGAGGGCCTCAGGGGTGTGTTTTGGGGCCATTACTATTTAACTTGTATATTAATGATATTGGTGAAGATTTGGATGGAGATATTCAGTTGTTTGCAGATGATGCAAAGTTGGGACGAACCATGAAGAGTAGTGAAGATGTTGTGACCTTACAAGAAGACTTGAATAAATTGAGTGATTGGGCACGGAAATGGAGATGTGAATTCAATGTCGCAAAATGTAAGGTTTTAAAATTTGAAAAACATAAATGGGATGCAGAATTTATTCTTGGTGAGGATATATTGTTGGAGGTGGAAGAAATAAGAGATCTGGGAATGATAGTGGATAAGGATCTGAAATTAAGGGGACACATAGTCAACATTGTAAAGACAACACAAAGGCTTCTGGGAATGCGGAGGACATTGACGTGTAGCAGTAGGGAGATTCTTGTTCCGTTGTATAAGGCTTTGATTAGACCATACATGGACTATCGTGCCCAGATTTGGTCACCTGGTTTTCAGAAGGATGAAGAGATGTTGGAAAGGGTCCAAAGGCGACTGACTAAGGTAGCTTCTGACCCTCTGGAATGTCGAGTATGAGGAAAGATTGAGAAGATGTAATTTGCAGAGTCTAGTGGACAGGAGGAAGAGGGGAGATATGGTAGAGACCTACAAGTTGGTAAGGGGCTGTTAATGGATCAATGCTGAAGAAGTTCTACAGAAAATAGTGGGAGATCAGAGGTCATCCCTGGAAATTGTATAAAGAGGATGTGAGTAGGGAGTGAGAGGCAGGTTTTTTTTTCGTGTAGAGTTGTAAATAATTGGAATGCCTTGCCTGAGAGTGTGGTGACTGCAAGGAGTTTGAGTGTGTTTAAGACACGGTATGATGAGCTCTGTGTGTGATAAAAGGACCTCCCCAGATGAATCTTTGACTCCATGAGGTCTTGGGGTAGTAATAATAATAACTCACTGCAAGAAATAGATATGGCTAGTAATCTCTTCGGTCCAAACTGCAAAACATTGCAATTCTGAACTGTTGTAAATTATGTTTTCTGCAATGTCAGCTGATTCAATAGTTTTGCAGAATTTTTCTACATAATTTTTATTTATTACTGTCTGCTAAGCAACAGCAGCAAACAATTCAATATCATCCCTTCAAGTCATTAATATACTGAATAGTAGTGATCTAATCACAAAATCCTGTGGCACACTAAGGGTCATCTGCAGTCTCAAACTCTGCTCTAATATACACTATTCTCTGATGTCTGTCCACCAGCCATCCTCTTATCCATTTCACAAGCTCATTGAACTATCTATTCCAATTTACAAACAGATTTCTGCATAATATTCTGTCAAATGCCCTTGCAAAGCTCCTGCAATATCTTCATATTATGGCTCTACAGCCAAAACCAAACCTTGGCCTTCTGAATTTGATGCCTCCAAACTTGTCTGTCCAAACATCAGACAATGTAATATGTTAGCTATCTTGACTAAAGGTGTCTATCCATCTTGTTCTAGGTTTTCCTTTTAGTCTTTAACCAAGAATTTCTTATTTATTGCCTTCTCAAGAATATAGTCATTTTCCATATTAAAAACATGTCCTGCACACTGCAACTTTTTGATCTTGATCATACTAGATATTGTTGGTTCTTTATAAAGTTGATATAACCCATAGTTGCATCTGATCCTACACAGACCACTGCCATTCACTGGGTACCAAATATTTTTCTAAGGATTTTTCATTTCAAAAGCTGAAATCAATTCTTTACCCTGGCTGTAAATATCCATTTTCACATCAATAGGAAAAAACTAGACGAATTATTAATTTATACATTACCATGGTATAGCTTCAATATTATGGTATAGCTATTTCCCTTGGGCTAACTTACGAGAGGGTACCCAAAAATAACCAGAATTATTATCTTTTTTAAATTTTTTTATTAAAGTTTATAATACCATATTCTAGTCTCCTTCAAAGTATTCTCCATGTAAGTCAATACGCTTGTCCCAACATTTTTTCCACTGATGGAAACAGTTCTGGAACTGTTCAACTGGAATACTGTTTATGATCCCCAGCAACTTTTCTTTCACTTCATCCACATCAGTGAATCACTGCCGTTTCATGGTTTTCTTTATCTGTTGAGGAAAAAAAAAGTCAGAGGGCAAGAGATCCAGTGAGTAGGGAGGGTGGGGAACAACCACCATGTTGTTGTTAAAATTTGCTGCCACGAACTCCAAGACAAATTTCTCTTCAGAAACTTGTTCAATGGTCTTTTGACGATTTTCATTGATTGCTGGCAAGTCTTTTTGATGTTTTCATAATTTCTGCTTGTTGAAGGTCAGCCAGATCGTTATTGGTCTTCAACTGACATGCCCTCATTTTTGAAACGGGAAAACAACTTGCAGACTTGTGTTTACCTAAAGCATCATCCTTAAAGGCTTGTTGAAGCATAACTATAGTTTCAGCTCAGTTTTACCCAAAAGAAAACAAAATTTCATGCACATTCTGTTCCTTGTGGTTAGTCATTACAAAATCGCCAAACTTGCTTGTAAGCACTAACAAAAAAAAAAAGCAGTCAAAACAACAAACTAATTCACATAGGATGACACCACTCGCCAGACTGGTGCAGAAAACTGTACACTCATGATGCCTAGTGGCATCATCTGTAACTAGAAAATGTGTGCATGCCAAGTTCAGATTCCAGTTAGTTTTGAGTATCACCACATAGTTATCATTATTACAACATGAGTAAATAAACTGCAGGCCTAAGGTGACAAAGTGGATGGCATCTCCACTCTCCCACAGGCTGTGGTTTTGAATCCTACTGCAACATGATGTATGTGAATGCCTTTAGGTGACAGATGAGTTCCATGCTGAATGTCAGACTATAACTAATAGATTGTTACTGAAGATTAAAATGACTTGAAAAAAATTCTTCTCTGGGATGCATATTATTTAATCCTCTACCCATTAGCTCACTAATGGTATAAAATGTGCATGTTTACAAGCTTTTGTGCAGAATTCACACATTAAAAATTCTAATGCAAGACCACCCCATTTACAGAGCTATACTGCCTGCCTGAAGTATTATTTCTTATCTAACGTTTCTTGAATTTAGGCCTTAACATTTTCAATACCTTAGCCACTGCATCTGAGATAATAACTGGTTTATAATTTGCTATCTTTGTCTTGCAGCCTCAATGAAGCTACTGTACAATCCTCCCTCCCTCTCAATATGGCTAGAGTTGAAACTAAATAAACAACCTGGTTATAAGCACTGCCTATTCTCTTGTATTTTCTCATAACTGATAGGCAGATACCTCATTTAATCATTATGCAGTATTAATAATGAAATTCTGCAATATCCTGAATACCCTTGAATTCATCTTTCTGATATCTCCTTCAATTTGAAAGTGATCACTCAATAATTCAACTAATTCTTTAGATTTTAGCATTTTCCTACCATCTGCATTCATCCATATTATCCTCTCTCATAATTTTTCTTTTCAATTACTATGTAAGTGAAACAACTCAAATTTTCTTTGGTTTCTTCAGCTAATTTCTTTTCATAACATAATTTTGCAGATTCAGGGGTCAATATTGGTGAGTATGGGCAAGGCAAACCCAAGATATCCAAGCTAGACCTGATCTTACTTTCTATAATATGCACTTAGTATATTATAACTGTAGACTGGTCTTCTATGCTTCTTTCCTCTGCTCTCTCTGACTCCTTTCCCCAGTGCTATTAGAGCAATTCAAGGGTGTGACTCTTTCCTCAAAAATTATATTTTCCACTACTTATTAAAAAGCCATGCCTAGTTGCCTCAAGATGGCAGCCCTATCACTAGTGACACCTTGTGAATTGGTTACTAGCCAAAGCCCAAGTATTCTAATTACTTTCAAGTCTCAAATAAAGAATTAAAGGAGTGCTCAAAATGGAAATGACCCACGACCGGCTAAAGATACCAAATGGAACAAGATTACTACTCATTTTGCTACATGGAATGTAAGAAGTTTATCCCAAAGAAAACCCAATAGATGAAATTCTATATCAAAAGACAATCAAAATTGCATTATTGACTGAAACAAAGAAGAAAAATAAGGGAACCAAAGAAACTGATAACTACATACATAAATATATTGGAGTAGAACCATTTAAAGGACGAGACTCAATTACAAGGGGTGCTTAAGGGTCAAAGCTGTATAAGTGAGAGGAGACCCCCACATAGCCTTTAAAGGAATGTGTAGAACCGAAAAGGGCTTCTGACCTAATGTCCAATCCTCACCTTCTCGTGGTGCACCCGGTTGGGTATCTATTTGGATACTGCACGAAAATGGGCTGGCAATTTGGGATTTAGCCGACCAAATTGTATTCTTATTGGCTAAACCAAAATAAAAAATGATGGTACAACATGACAAAATTTCATGCTGGCTGGGACATCGTCTGGATAAACAAGCCCCCCCCTGCTGTTTTTGCCAGGTAACCAGGGTGAACAACGAAAAGTCAGCTACTGGAACAAATCTGAAAACACACCCCAACTCAACATCACCAGAGTTAAAGATCAGTACTATCAACATAAGAAGCCTGAATGGCAAAGAAATGGAGCTAGCTGAGGAATTAGATAAGTACCAGATCGACATAAAAGGGGTGATTGAAACAAAAAAGACAAAAACTGGTGAGATCTTTCTAAGCAATAAATATAAAATGTTATATTCAGTCAATGACAATCAAGGAAAAGAAGGAGTAGCCATAGTATTCAACACAAAATACAAGGCTAATCTTCTTGAATGGTAGTCAGCCTCAAGTAGAGTAATGTGGGCAATATGAGAATGGGGAATGGGACAATGAGACTTAGTTGTGTCTATGGTCCCACAGAAGGTTCTACTAAGGTAAAGGTGGAGGTATTTTTGGAGGCTTTACAAAAAGCAACTGACACAATGAAAAAGGAAAATTAGGTCCTTGTTGGGGATCTAAATAGCAGAGTAGGAAATGATTGTGAGACACAAAAATATTTTGGGAAAATTTGGAGAAAAGAGCAAAGCTAATAATAATGGCAAATATCTGTTGGATTTCTGCTCAGGACATGGACTGGTTATTACTAACACCAAATTCCAACATAAAAATGTGCACAAATTCACATGGAGAGAAGACGCAAGGAATAAGAAAAGTCTCATTGATTATGATATTGTTGAGAGAGATGTTTTCTCCCTGGTGCAGGAACAAGAGTGTACAGAGGATTTGAAATTGGAAGTGATCACTATTTAGTCTTGAATAGGATAAAATTGATTTTCATATTGAAAAGAATAACATGTAAGAAAGTTTTAAAGCGAATAAAAGTTGAGCAGCTCTCAGATGTGAACTGTAGACTAAAATAAAAGAGTTTGAGAACAGGAACCAAACCTTGGAGATTCAGTGGCAAGCTTTGAAGAAAGCACTGATTGATTCAGCTAGAGAGGCATGTAGTGAAGTTGTCTGCAAGGATAGAAAAATTAGAACTCCATGGTGGACACAGGAAGTTAAAGAGACAGTGAAGGAAAAGAAGAAAGCATATCAAAAGTTCCTGGTAAATAAGTCAGCTTGTGCTCTTAGAGAATACAGAGACAAATGCAAGAATGCTAAACACTGTGTAAAACTAGCTAAACAAAAGTCATGGGAGGACTTTAGCAAAAATATAGAAAATAATTATCAAGAAGGTGGCAAAATATTCTGGAGGTTGTTGAAGAAGCTTAGAAATGGAGGAAAGAGTGCTGTAAAAGGAGTTAGAGATGATAAAGGTGACATGAAAACGAGAGAAAAAGATATCCTTGAAGTATGGAGTAATTACTTCGAGAAATTGCTAAATGAAACAAGCAGCGATAGCACAGTGGTAAAAAACACTGACCAGGCATGCATATTTCAAGTAGAAAAAGCCATCAAAGGCTTGAAATGTGGAAAGGCAGCAGGAGTAGATGATATTCGACCAGAAATGCTAAAGTATGGTGGTATAAAAGTCTTACAGTGGCTGCACTGCATAGTTCAGAAAGCCTGGACAGAGGGACGAATTCCCGATGATTGGTGTAGAGCACTCATAGTAACCATATATAAAAAGGGAAATAAAACTGAATGTGAGAATTACAGAGGTATTTCCCTACTGAGTGTTCCTGGCAAGATCTATGCAAGTATACTTGAGAAACGGCTGAGAAGAATTGTGGAAGAAAAGCTTGGTGAAGAACAAGCTGGATTCAGGCCAAATAGAGGACATCAGGATCTGATCTTCACTTTACGACAAATAGTCGAGAAGTCACGGGAATATAATAAAGATCTGTATATAAGTTTTGTCGATCTGGAAAAGGAATAGGACAAGGTGCCAAGAGAGAAGCAATTCAATACGTTACAGTTATATGTTACAGTTATAATTACATTATAACTGTAATTATACAGTTATAATTTATTCAATTGACTTCCCACCAACTTAGTGATTCTGTTGTCTATTTCTATATTAAATTTACCATCTTCACTAAAAATTATGCCTAAGTAGCTGAAATGTTTTACTTGTTCAACAGGTTCTCCATTCACAACACAGTTCACATTTCCAATGATTCTGCCTATTTTCATTGTTTTTGTCTTTTTATTGCTGACCTTCATACCATAGCTATTACAACAGCTATTCAATTTATTCAGAGAATCTTGCAGACTTATAGCGGATTTATTTAGAAGTATAACATCATCCGCATATCAAGCAATACTTAGTCTTTATTTGAGTTGTAAGTAAGCAGTTAGAATTGAAGGAAGTACAGGAAGATGGTTTAATGTTAAATCTGGTGTGAGACAAGGATGTACATTATCCCCTCTGTTATTCATTATCTATATGGATAACATTATGAAGGAAAGTGGTATTAAACATGATATCAAAATTGGAGATGTTAATGTCAGCTATTTGCTTTATGCGGATGATGTTATACTTCTAAATAAATCCGCTATAAGTCTGCAAGATTCTCTGAATAAATTGAATAGCTGTTGTAATAGCTATGGTATGAAGGTCAGCAATAAAAAGACAAAAACAATGAAAATAGGCAGAATCATTGGAAATGTGAACTGTGTTGTGAATGGAGAACCTGTTGAACAAGTAAAACATTTCAGCTACTTAGGCATAATTTTTAGTGAAGATGGTAAATTTAATATAGAAATAGACAACAGAATCACTAAGTTGGTGGGAAGTCAATTGAATAAATTCATATGGAATAAGAGAGAAATTAGTCGGAACACTAAATTAGCTGTATACAAGACAGTGTTCAAACCAGTTTTAACTTATGGATATAAGTCAGAAGTAAAACACTTGACCAAAGACCGCAGATATGAGAGTCCTGAGAGGCATGAACAGATGGCACCAATGGCAATATCTTATTAAAAACGAGAATATTAGGAAAGAACTTGACACTGTCAGCATCCAGGAATACGTTAGCAGTGCTAATCTCAGGTGGTATGGTCACTTAAACAGATGTGCGAAGAAAGATTAGCAAAACAAGTGTTCTCTGCCAAGTTGGCAGCAAAACGACCCAGAGGAAGAATAAGATATAGTTGGTTTGATACGGTACAAAGTGCCTTAGACGATAGAAATATAAGATCTGATAATGTTGGACTCTTGACAAGTAACAGACTGATTTGGAGGAAAATTGTAGATAGGAAGTTAGTAATGATGTAATTTTTTTCATGTAGTACTATCATATCCTGTACACCCCTTGATGTCACATGGCAGGAATTTGATGATGATGATGATGATGACTCAATTACAAACAAAATTTGCATCAGCGATATTATACCACAGGTTAATACATTCAAATATCTAGGCTACCACTTATCTTATGAAAGAGAGAAAGGCATGCAACATAAAATAACCAATTATCCAGGAATAACAAAAGCTATTATCATCATCAAATTCCTGCCATGTACCCTCAATGGATGTACAGGATATGATAGTACTACATGAAAAATTTACATCATTACTAACTACCTATCTACAATTTTCGTCCAAATCAGTCTGTTACTTGCCAAGACTCCAATATTATGAGATCTTATATTTCTATCGTCTAAGGCACTTTGTACTGTATCAATCAACATATATCTTGGTCTTTCTCTGGGTTGTTTTCCTGCAAACCTGGCAGAGAACACTTGTTTTGCTAATCTTTCCTCGCCCATTCTGTTTAAGTGACCTTACCACCTGAGATTAGCTCTGCTAACGCATTCCTGGATGCTGACAATCAAGTTCTTTCCTAATATTCTCATTTTTAAAATGATATTGCCATTTGTTCACACCTCTAATTTTTCCCAGGACTCTCATATCTGCAGTCTCTAGTCTTTGGTGAAGTGTTTTACTTCTGACCCAGCTCTCAGATCCATAAGTTAAAACTGGTTTGAACACTGTCTTGTATACAGCTAATTTAGTGTTCAGACTAATTTCTCTCTTATTCCATATGAATTTATTCAATTGACTTCCTACCATACCAGCTTTGTTGATTCTATTGTCTATTTCCATATTTAATTTACCATCTTCACTAAAAATCATGCCTAAGTAGCTGAAATGTTTTACTCGTTCCACAGGTTCTCCATTCACAACGCAGTTGACATTTTCAACGATTCTGCCTATTTTCATTGCCTTTGTCTTTTTACTGCTGATCTTCATACGATATCTATTACAACAGTTATTCAATTTAGTCAATCTCCAATTTTGATATCATGTTTAATACCACTTTCTTCATAATGTGATCCATATAGATAATGAATAACAGACGGGATAACGTACATCCCTGTCTGACACCAGATTTAACATTCAACCATCTTGCTGTACTTCCTTTAATTCTAACTGCTGACTTACAACTCAAATAAAGAAAGTATTGCTAGATATAATGTGTCATCGACACCATATAACTGTAGCATATTGAATAGCTTCTCTCTTGGCACCTTGTCCTATGCCTTTTCCAGATCGACAAAACTTAAAATACAGAGCTTTGTTATATTCTCATGACTTCTCAACTATTTGTCGTAAAGTGAAGATCTGATCCTGACAGCCTTTATTTGGCCTGAATCCAGCTTGTTTTTCACAAAGCTTTTCTTCCACAATTCTTCTCGACCGTTTCTCAAGTATACTTGCACAAATCTTCCCAGGAACACTCAGTAGGGAAATACCTCTGTAATTCTCACATTCAGTTTTATTTCCCTTTTTATATATGGGTACTATGAGAGCTCTACTCCAATCATCGAGAATTCGTCCCTCTGTCCAGGCCTTCTTAAGTATGCAGTGCAGCCACTGTAAGACTTTTATACCACCATACTTCAGCATTTCTGATCGAATATCATCTACTCCTGCTGCCTTTCCACATTTCAAGCCTTTAATGGCTTTTTCTACTTCAAGTATATATATGCATTCCTGACTGCATGCCTGTTGAGTGTTTTTTACCACTGAGCTATCACTGCTTGTTTCATTTAGCAATTTTTCGAAGTAATTACTGCGTACTTCAAGGATATCTTTTTTTCCTGTTTTCATGTCACCTTTATCATTTCTAACTCATTTTACAGCACTCTTTCCTCCATTTCTAAGCTTCTTCAACATCCTACATAATATATTGCCACCTTCTTGATATTTATTTTCTATGTTCTTACCAAAGTCCTCCCATGATTTGTTTAGCCAGTTTTACACAGTGTTTAGGTTTCTTACATTTGTCTCTATATTCTCTAAGAGCACATGCTGACTTATTTGCCAAGAATTTTTGATATGCTTTCTTCTTTTCCTTCACTGCCTCCTTAATTTCTTGTATCCACCATGGAGTTCTGATTTTTCTATTCTTGCAGACAACCTCACAACATGTCTTTCTGGCTGAATCAATCATGGTTTTCTTCAAGGCTTGCCACTGAATCTCCAAGGTTTGGTTCCTGTTATCAAACTCTTTCATTTTTTCTTCAAAAATTATCAATCAGATTTTCTATCCAGATTTAATAAGCAAGAGTACAAGAATAAGTATCCATAACTCAATAGTAAGACCTATCCTCTCATGTGATTTAGAAGCTTGGACCATAACTCAAGCAGACAGAAAAAGACTGATAAGCTCTGAAATGCGATTCATGCACAAAACAACTATATAATAGACCAGACCTCAAAAGAAATAGCAATATCTTAAAGGAACTTGTGGTGGTATCTGTTTTAAACTACATAGATCTTTATAGAGTGAGATGAAGACAATATATAGAAAGAATGATAGAAGGAAGACTTCTCCAGAGAGATACAGAGATATTGAACTCAAGGGAGAAGGAATAGAGGACAGCCTTTGAAAAGATGGGAAGCGACCATAACAAGGCACTATTACTGGAAAAGAAGAAGAAGATATAATTTTGCCTCCTGATGGTCATTTTTTCTTGTTCATTCTTTACACTACTCATGAGCATACTTATTACATTTCTTCGTATATTCCTTCTAAAACATTTCTTTTTATGCAGTTTATGCATAAGTCTAATATAATGGCTTACATTTCCCATATCTAAATCAAATGTCAAAAATGTGAATAAATGACTAAATCAAGACCTCTCTTAAAGCAACCAGCTTGGTGCCAAGCAAAGCAATGAGATGTATTAGCATGTTAAAGATGCATCCCAACTATACTGCTTTTATAGAATATCAAAAATGCACCTGCCACCTCACAAGATTACAACTGTTTTGGGGAAATTTCATATCCACCATGTTCCAGGTCTGTGGAGAAGTAAAGAGTATATATCTTTTCTACTTTTCATTTTATGGACCTTGTTACAGATCTGGATATAATATAATACTGTATATGCATTATTCAAAGGGTTCTAATGATAAGTGGAGATACTTTTTTTTTTACGTGACACCTCCAGAGAGTCCAAAGACTCATCAAGGAAGAGCACTCAACTCTACAGCTCTTTATCTTCACCACTCAATCCTTTTGTAAAAATCTGGCATGTGTCTATCAAAATTTGTAGTGTGTGTGTGTGTGTGTGTGTGTGTGTGTGTGTGTGTGTTTGTACAAAATGTCGATCTTTTTTTATTGTATTTCAGCAAGTGTAAATTATATATCTGCTGAAATTGTTTTGAAATTTCACTAAATTCTATTTAACCAAACAACAGTTATTGCAATATATAATTCTGAAATGTTTGCTACTTTAAGTTCCTACAAATGTTCTGAGTGAAATAAGATTGAAATGGCTACATATTTTCAATGCAATATATAATTTTGACATATTTTGCCACTTATACTCCTACAAATGTTCTGAATGAGATAAAAATTGGTGGCTTAATTGACTATTATAGACTTTGGAGTCAAAAAATAAGTTTTGTATTTCAAAAATAAATAATAATATGAGAATTCTAAGCAGATTCTTGTTTTGAATGTCTGCCCATTTAAGTGTTTGTTTGTGAAGTGCTTACAAAAATGCTGTTTAATGATTATTACATGACAATGCATAGGAGAACAATGACAAGCAAATCAAACATCAGGAAATTTGTTCACATTCACTGCAGTGTGTCTAGGATATATTTGTTACAAATTGTGAAAGATCTGTGAAATTAAAATGAGACTGGTTAGTGTATATGGAGTGGTTTGAAAGCGAGTACTAGAAGTGCAGAGAAAGTAAGAAGCACAACAGTAGACTGGTGAATAATGCAAGGCAGGAAAATTGGCGAGATTGTAGGTGAAAATACAGCACTGAACAACATATGAGTGATAGTATTGCAAGTGCAGAAGATGAGTTTATGTTGGAGGTTTAATGGATTTTTTACAACACTCAAAAAGAATTAAAATAGAATTTAATACTTCCTATATTTCGTCCTAGTCACTAGGACATCTACGGGGATTACAAAGACAATTAATGTAACATGCACACAAAAACTTACAATACTAAGCCCAACCACGTGGGTGACACTAAAGTCCTATCTAGGTGGAGCGCCCTCTAAGGGCAGTAGTAGGCGGCCTGGAATGTAAGGTGGGACCTCTTGTGATGACTGTTTCCCAAATCTTCGGAAGCTTAATGCAACCGTATTTGTTAAGATTTGGTTGGTTTCTGAGAGCTGCTGCTGCTTCTAAGAAAAGTCTCTCTTTCTTGAATTTGCTGTGGTGGAGCATGGTGGTTTTCTTCCATGATACTCTGTGGGTGGTGTCCAAAACATGGTCAGCCAAGCCTGAATGGCCATAGTTGTGTTTAATGATGTATGACTTGTGTTCCTCCAGGCGGATGGATGCTGATCTGCCTGTCTGTCCAAAGTACGCAAGCTTACAGGAACAGGGTACTTTGTAAACTCCAGGCAGAGAGAGAGGAGGGAGCTGATCTTTCGTAGAATGGATAAGGGTAGCCAGTTTGCGGTAGGGCTTATATGCTGTGTGTAGGTTATACTTTTTTAGTATCTTGGCTATTTTTTCCGAAGTGCCACGGATGTAGGGTATGGTGATGGCATTTTTAAAATCTTGTTGACGAGAGGGACGGGGAATGGGGGAGGAATTGATTATTTTTTTGATGCTGTGTTCGCTGTAGCCATTGGAGAGGAAAGTTCTGTGTATGTGGTTAAGCTCAGTAGTGAGGGCAGTTCCACTGGAACAAAGATTGTGGGCTCTCTTGGTAAGGGTTTTAATGATGCCATATTGTTGTGAGGGGTGGTGGTGGGAGAGTTTGTGAATGTAACTGCCTGTGTGTGTGGGTTTTCTGTATACAGTGAAGGCAAGTGTATCATTAGGCAGGCACGTGACTAAGGTGTCTAGGAAGGGTAAACAATTGTTCTTTTCCTTTTCCATAGTAAACTGGATTCTTGGATGTAGGCTATTGAGATGACCGAGGAAGGAGTCTAACGTTTCTGGGGAAACGTTAGACTCCTTCATGTTTTTCGAAATCTTCAATATGGAAGATTTTGAAAAACGAGCCATAGACTCAGCCCCATTCAAACCTTCTATCTGGCTAAGATATGTAGATGATAGTGTTCTCTATTTGGCCTCATGACTGCTGCCACTGGATATGATGATAATGATCAGTTATACTATTCACAGAATGATGTCTGGTTACAGTCATTTACACATGTGTTAAGTCTGGTTGATGAACCTGCTATGTGAATTCATTGTTGCACACATTATTTTTCACAAATAAGTTGAAGGCAGTTTATCAGATACAAATGCAAGTGATTATTCTTCTCAGAGTTTATTACTATAAGATGTATTTAATGAATTATAGTCCTGAAAATCTGATGGCACCAAAAAAAACTTACTAAATTATTGGAACAAGTCTATCCAGATTGCATTAGAAAATTTAATAATGAAATTCCATATTCATTTTTTTCTTTATTTTAGGAATACTTAAATATAATTTGCACACTTTGAGAATATGCATTTATTTTTAATATATCAACCCCACACATGAGAGGGTGAAAAACCTATAGCATAATAATTCCTTTCTTTTAAGGTTACACGGTGGTCAGCATTCAATCACTATAGCACAATCAGTGATGTGTTTGGGTAAGTAGTCAAGTCTCTGATATTTATCAGAAGATAAACTGGTCAAGAAGAGATTAAGGATGCTGGGAGAGTGGAGAGGATTACTATTATTATACTGATTTCTCAAAGGAAGGGAGAAGTCAGTACCAACACTCCCCACCAATCCATGTAACAACACAGTGACACTTATAGGCAAGTCTACTAGTCAACTGATCTTGGCTAGGATATCCAGAGTTGTCCATCTTGCTAACCAAAAAAGTGTAAGAATATCGGGATTCCCCCCCCCCCTCTCCTTTCCAGATGGCCATGGGTCCTTCAAACACAGTGGTAGAGCATCAGATACCAGTGATCTGGAAGATAAAAAAAAACAACAACAACTCTACTTCTGAGTTGTTGTTAAGAATATGAGATAAAAGAACAGAAACAAAAAAAGGAGAATGAAAGGGCCAGCACTATCACTGGGAGGTCTCCTACACACACCATGAACAGTCGACTCATATAGAAGGGCTGAGGGCAAAATGAATGAAAATAAAGAGGTAGATGAATTAGAGATATTAAAGCTATTTCAAGTGCTTGATTCAACTGTAACAGTTGGACTGGATTGTACATTGGCATGGGTACTGATAAAGCGAGCCAAAGATTTGAACAGCCTAATCGGCTGCAGACTGATCTGGTTTTTCAGCTTGAATTACCATACGACCTCTAACCAGTGGTAGGAAAGTGAGATAATTCCATTATACAAGAGCAGAACTAGGATTGATGAAGTAAATTATTCATCAATTTGTAACTCTGGAGTAGTTAAAGTAATGGAAAGGCTGGGTTAGGAATCACATCAGAAGGTAGCAAAACCATGTCCTCTGTGGAGGACAACATGGTTTTGCTACAACGTCACAAAATGAACTTGTGACATGGATAGGAGAGTCGTTGACTGATAGGTATCAATCAAACAATGATGTATGGAGGTGCTGAGTCTAGGAGAGTGGCCAATGGTCTGTGTGTAAGCCATTGTTGTTCAACTTGTATATTAATGATATTGGAGATGGTCTAGAAGGTGATATCTAGTTATCTGCAGATGGTGCTAAGTTCAGAAGAGTGATAAGGACACAGTTGATACAGAATTTCTGCAAGTTGACTTGAACAGATTGGTTATGTGGACAAATGAAAATGAATGTCAAAGGACATTTTGGACAGAGGAGAAGGAAGAATACTAATGAGAATTTGCTACAAGTAGTTAATGAAGCTAGATATCTTGGGGAAGGGGGTTACTGTGGATAGTAAGATGTATTTTAGAGACCACACTACTAAGATGTCTGCCACTGCATAAGATAACTGCACTGTTAAAGAGAACACTAACTTGTAAGAAAAACGTTATTCTCTCACTTTATCAAGATTTAATAAGATCACATGTGGACTACTGTGTGCAGATATAGTTATCTGGATTTCAAGAAGACGGAAACCCATTTGAAAAGATCTAGTGGAAGATAACTGGTCTGTGAAAATGCACGTGTGATGAAAGATTGAGGAAACTGGGTTTCTAAATTTGAGAAACAAACATAGGATATGAAATATGATAGCATGGGGATTTTAGAATATAGACACAAGTGAGAATTTGCAGCTTATGACTGGTGTGAGAGAACTCTGGTGCATCCCTGGAAACTGACTAAGGATGTGGTTAAGAAATATGTGAATTACAAGTTATTCTGATGGCATGTGGAATGGGTCACTCTTAAATGTATGGCTTTGGTATGGTAAATTCATTCAAGAAAAGATATGACAGGTATTTAAGTATGAGTGCCTATATGGGCCATCCATCAATGAGTCCTTGGACTCCCTGCAGATGCATTTGTAACAACCACAAATAAAGATCTTTATATATCATTTCAACCACTAAGAATGCAATTATTATTGCAGAACCACTGCAATTATGTTGTTAAAAGAAATTATATGTTTTATAATTTCTTTTAACAACAATCAAAAAAAAAGAAGTAAACTGTAATACAAATCTACCTTGGCCTCCGGAAACTTCTTTTCTTGCCATTTGTTTTAAACCTGCAAACAGGAGGTGCCAAAGTCAAAACAGGAAGATTTGCTGAAAGAATAAAAACACACTATTTATGTGTATGTATTTTTTATGAACATTACGGTTAATTATTAGAAACATTATGGTTAACTGTTAACAAGATGTTATGTGAGACGGAGTTGTATAATGCAAATTAATAGAGCCACTGACTGGATTACAGGAAAGTTACAAGTGTAAGAAGAGGAATTAAATGGAACTTGATCTCATAGTTGGAAGATCTAGATTATGCAGATGCCATAGTCTTGATGTCATCTGCATAATCTAGATCTTCCAAATGTGTGACATCGGATTTCATTTAAATCTTCTTCTTACAATTGTAATTTTTTTCATCAAAATACACTGACATATAACATTACATACATTGACATAATACGTTGACAAACAAAATCAGACATCTTATATAAAACAGCTGAAGGGTTGGTCTTAAATAAATATGCACTTATGACTAAAACAAAAGTTCTTAAACTGGACAACAAATGCCACAAAGAAATTAAAATCAATGAACATGCAGTAAAAGAAGTTAAGAATTTTACAAACTTGGGAGCAAATGTAGATACTAAAGGTGGAACTCACAGGGATATAATGCAAAGATTGACAAAAGTTAATACTGCTTTCAGAAAATTAAATAATATATAGAAATCTTCAAAATACGCGAATCGACATCTTAGGAGTGGTGGTTAAGGTATTGGAGAAATCGGTGAAAGACAGAATTCAGGACTGGGTGGAAAGGAATATGATACTCTATAAGGGACAACATGGTTCTATGAAGGGAAGGTCTTATCTTAGTAATTTGCTCACTTTTTATAATCAAGTGACAATGGAGTTTGAAGTTGGATAAGAGAAATGGCTACTCGGTGATATTATCAAATGTTGACAATATTCTGCATAGAACACTATTGCATAAATTGGAGCAAATAGAGATGGATAGATATCAGAGAGTTTTATGGAGGAGTTGAGTGCAAGAGAAGGCAAGTGACCAGTGGTGTGCCACAGGGCTCAGTACTTGGTCTTTTGTTGTTTAATTTGTGCATCAATGACATAGGAAATGATTTGAAAGGAAATATTCAGTTGTTTGCTAATATGCTAAACTGAGAAGAGCAATGGTAAATGAAGGTGATGAAGAGATCCTGCAAGGAGACTTAAATAGAGTAGTAGTATGGGCAAAGTTAAATGGTTGTCAGTGTAATGTGGCAAAGTGTTACATGATGCATTATGGGAAGATATCACATGCTATGTTGCTATTGTTATGATATGTTGTAGGGTTGCTATGTTGATGGAACTGAACTGCATCAAACAAATAAGGCCAGGGAATTGAGAGTGATTGTGGACAGGGAGTTCAAGTTTAAAGAGCATATTGCAAAGGTAACCAAAATAGCACATCCAATTACATGGTTGTTGAAGAACACTAACAAGCAGTGACAGAGAAGTTATCGTTCTCCTATATAAGGTTTTAATAAGGGCACATCTGAACTACTGCACACAGACCTAGACACCTAGATTCTGTGAGACTGAAGAAGTGATGGAGAGGATCCAGAGGCAAGTGAAAAAGATTGTGGCAGGTTTATGGAATGCTCCCTATGAAAATCAATTGATGGTTTGCAGGCTTCAAAAATCAGCTCATAGGTGAAAAAGAGGAGTCTTGATTGAAGCATTCAAGTTACTAAAGGGGTCATATAGAATTGACACTGAAGACTTTTTTCAGTACATGACAAGAAAGGAGAGTACAAGGGGGGAGGGGGGGGTCCCCAGTAGAAGTTGTCTAAGAGTGCTTGATTAGCAAGGTTAGGAGGACTAGATTTTTTGCTTGGCAGGTGGTGAATTGATGGAATAGGTTGCCAGAGATGGTTGTGAGTGTTTCATCAGTGAATAAGTTGGAGAGGTATAATAGGTATTGCGTGAATAATGGCTAGCATGTCAATAATGGATTTCCTGCGATAACTCATCTGACACCATGGGAGATGCCTGTATAATAATAATAATTGTTTTCATTATCTTGAAAATCAACGATGGTAACTTTTCTCATATTTGTAGATTTAGGGACTCAAAAACACACGTGTTGAACAGATTATTTTATTAATTACAAATAAAATAAAACTTGACGTTTCGACCTCTATATCGAGGTCATCATCAGAAGAATACAACTGTATACAGAACCAAGCTACATGCTCATGCTTTCTATATCAGTAAACTAAATCTATGTAGTTAATAAATCTTTTTTCTAGCCTGACCTCTAGTGATAGAAAGGAAAAACAAAAAGAAATAAAGAAAGAAATAAAATTATATATAAAAAAAAAAAAAAATTATATATATATTATAAATAGATAAATGCAACTACAATAAAATGTTAGAGTCCTCATGTATTAATATTCTGGATAGTTATAAAATGATTTCTTTCAGTTGCTATTAGGTAGGTCAGTCCCCTTCCTACATAAAAAATAAACAACATTTCATCAGTAAAATCAAAAACATTGTACTCACCGACCAATAAACAAAAAGATTTATTAGTCAGCTTTGACATAACTTCCCTTTTCACCAATGTCCCAATCAATGACATGATCTTGCCACTACAGAACATATTTCCACATGACATCATGGCCCTTTTTGCCCATGTACTCCGCTCCAGATATTTCGTATGGCAAAACAATTTTTACCTTCAAAAAGAAGGCACAGCCATGGGCTCACCACTTTCTCCCCCAATAGCTAACTTTTATATGGAAGACTTTGAGCAACGTGCTCTAGAGACAGCATGTCTAAAGCCCAAAATTTGGCTCAGATACGTCGACGATATTTTCGCCATTTGGCCCCATGGCCGCGAAGCTCTAAATACATTCCTTAGCCACCTAAACAAACAACACAAACGTATCCAATTCACCATTGAAATGAAAAAAAAAAAACCGACTCTCTTCCTTTCCTAGACACACGTCTTCCCTCTGGCTGTCTCTCCTTCTCAGTTTACTGCAAACCTACACACACAGGCCAATACATACACAAAAATTCTTACCACCACCCAACACAAAAATTAGGTGTCACCCTTAAACACAGAGCCTTAACTATTTGTTCGAATGAACAGGCTCTAAACCAAGAATACAAAATCATCAACCAAACATTTATCAAAAATGGATACAATAAAAAAACTATTCACAAGATGCTCCATAAAGATACCAGTAAGAACAAAAAAGATTTCAAGAATGCCATTGCCATTCCTTATGTTAGAGGCATTTCAGAAAAAATAGACAGAACACTTCGCAAATACAACATTAAAACCACCTTTAAATCCCCAAATAAGCTAAGACACCTACTCAGTTCCTCTAAAGATCCTCTTCCACACCTAGCACACCCAGGGGTATACAAAATACACTGCACATGTAATATACCATACATAGGGGAAACAGGGCGAACTATCCCAATCAGACAAGACGAACACAAACGACACATTAAATATCTCCACTTCGGTAAAACAGGCCTTTCTGACGATGCACTCCAAACATACCATAGAATTGACTGGAAAAATACCAAGTTCCTACACCGCACCAAAACCTGGTTTGAGAGAAAATTTAAAGAGTCTTGTGAAATGCTCAAACACAACCCAAATCTCAACAAAAATGATGGCCTCACCATTTCAAGAATGTGGAAGACCCATCTACAACCTGTATAACATCTTAAACTAGCATTAGAAAAATTCCCACTACAAGAAGACAACCTGGTGACCTGGTGAAGTGTTTAGAACATTCAATAGCAACTGAAAGAAATCATTTTGTAACTATCCAGAATATTAATACATGAGGACTCTAACAGTTTACTGTAGTTGCATTTATCTATTTATAATATATATATATATATATATATATATATATACACATTTTTTTTTTTTTTATATAATTTTATTTCTTTCTTTATTTTTGTTTTTTTTTCCTTTCTATCACTAGAGGTCAGGCTAGAAAAAAGATTTATTACCTACGTAGATTTAGTTTACTGATATAGAAAGCATGGTCATGTAGCTTGGTTCTGTATACAGTTGTATTCTTCCGATGATGACCTCGACATAGAGGTCGAAACATCAAGTTTTATTTTATTTGTAATTAATAAAATAATCTGTTCAACACGTGTGTTTTTGAGTCCCTAAATCTGAGTGCTGATCACCGTGTAACCCTAAAAGAAAGGATGGTAACTTTTTTTTTCTTTTTATTTCAGAATGTGTTTTAATAGTTTTTCATGTAACAGTATTTCAGCAGTAGTATCAGGATTTTTTGTTAATATCTAGTATTCTTTTCTTTGTGGTTTAATGTAAGTGGCTAGGTATGCAGATAGTGCAGTTGCAGTAATGTACATTTAATTTTGAATAGTGAATCCAATGTGGCTAATAGTGCATCCAGACTGACAGTTCAAATTGTACACAAACTGACAATGTCAGATGGCATTATTGCAGCTTTTTTGTTGTAGTAAGGAAGGTAATTATTTATTACTGGTGGTAAAGATAACTTGTAATCAGAATAGCTAAAAATAAGTCTGATTCACTTATATATATATATATATATATATATATATATATATATATATGACCCACACATGTAAGACTGCATAATCTATAGCTTATTAGTGCCATGTGTGGTCAAGAGAGTAAGAAAAAAAGAAAAACCTGTTCACTTTTTTTTTTTTGGACAGCTGAAGGTTATATTCTTTGGAGAAGACAGAGTGGGAGAGGTTTCTTCCACGGAACAGAAGTAAAGGGAATGAAAGAGAAACGGGATTGGCAAGTTTCAAGCTGGATGGGTGTTAGTTAGCAGTAGCCTTTGTTTTTATGATTTCGATGGAAAGTGGAAGAATGACCAGGCAATTCAGCAGAGCATTCTTTGTGGAACAGGCATAATGTATCAAATAACAATATATATGTGAGAAAGACCCAAGTAGTTCTGTGAGAGAGGAATCATTAATTAACTAGACTGCCCTCTTTTTTGATAATATCAAGCAATCTTAGAAGGGATTTTTGTGCACCACCCCGTAATTGAGTCTTGTACAGCTGTTCAGGGGTGAAGTAACATCTTGAGCGAAAGAGAAATCCAAGTTTTTTTAGAAGATGAGGATGTAATGGTTGTGATGTGATTATGCCAGGAGAGGCTTAGTGTAAGGGTAATTCCAAGAAGATAAATCTCAGATTGTCTGGAAATTGGGATGTTGTCAAAAATAATACTGGGGAAAAAAATGGTTCTTTTTTTATGAGTCATAAGACAGAACTGGGTTTTATTAGCATTGAAATTGACGAGGTTATCTGAACACCCCATTGGAGGATGGCTTGGAGATCAGAATTGAGGGAGGTGGTGGTTGATGTCCAGTAAGGTTGAGGTGAGTTGTGTAGAGTAAGGTTTATCAAATGAAAGGGAGGAGGGCAATGTGCTGTCATCTGTGTATTGGGCTGGAGGTCACTGAAGTAGGTAGCAGGAAGAGGACTGGTGAGAGAGGACAAAAAACCTCGTGGAACCCTGGCATTAGTTGAATGGTGAGAAGATAAGGAACCATCCACCACCACACAGAGTGCGTCCAGACAGAAAGCTGGCAATCCAACTACAGAAGTCCTGGGACAAACCTAACGATGGTAGTTTGCTTAGTAAGCCTTTGTGCCAGACCCGGTCAAAAACTTTAGAGATATCAAGTGCAACCACTTGAGATTCACCAAACTTCATGGCATTTGTCCAGAGAATGGGTGACATATGTGAGCAGATCTCCTGATCAGTAACAACAGAATCCATACTGGCAGTTGTTTATTTGGTGGGTGCCTTCAAAGTAGTGTAGGAGTTGGGAATTGATGTTTTCCATTACTTTAGACATGACTGAGGTGAGCGAGATAGGGAGGTAGTTGGAAAGCAGTGACTTGTCACCCCTTCATGGGAATGGGTTAATGTGGGCCAATTTCCAGGCTGTGGGATAGATATCAGTGGAGTAAGAGAATGCATGCAGGCAACATACGAGTCAGTTCTAGTGTGCAAATTTTCAGGACAACTGGGGGAAATGCCATCAGGGCCAGGAGACTTTTTTTTTGTGTCTAATTTGGACAGTGTTTTTCTGGCCTCTTTCTGGAAAAAGGATATAGGAGGGCACTGTATGTTGGGCAGCTGGGATGGTTGGGGACATTTACCTTGTCAGTTATGCAAGCATTGGAAGCAAAATGTGAAGAAAGGAGATTGGCCTTTTCTGTGGGTGGTGATAATGATGCAATGGAGCCATCTGGGTATGATAAAGGTGGGAATAGTGTTGGGCAGAAGTTACGACCAGTTGCTTTAGTGAGAGACGAAAGGCTTTGGCTGCCGTCTGGACAGGCTGCTAGTTTCCTGCTTTTTGGTTTTTCGCACTCTGTTTTAGAAGCTGATTGTTTTTAGCACCTATTTCGGGCTTGAGTATAATCTCTAAAGGAGGATGGGAGTTATTAATTTGAGCCAGTTGTGGTATGTTTGGATTTTCATTTGTACAGCTTTGGCACATCTTTTGGAGAACCAGGGTTTAGTTAGGAATGGAATTTCAAAGTAGTGTAGGAGATGTATGTTCAGTGCATATGGGTCATGGGGAGGGGATCTTGAGAATTCTAAGAACTCAGCACACTGCAACGTGTGTCAAAAGAAAAGAAGGAATGTAGCATACTAACATCTGTGAATAGGATTTGAAGTCTGTAAGCACATGTCATTTATATATAGGAGGAAAAGAGTGGGTGAGAGTATAGAACCATGGGGTACTCCAGCAAGATACCTTGAGAAATCTGAGAAGAGGAAACATTGCACCATGACTCACAGTGAACAACAAGTGAGTAAGTTGGCAATCCAGTTACAGACAGTGGAAGGCAGACCACAGAATGGCAGTTTGCTAAGCAGGTCCCCTATACCAAACTTGATCAAATGCTTTTGAAATGTTATGAGTGACTATATGAGGTTTTCCAAATTTTTCCATGGCTTGAGTCCAGAAGTGGGTGGTGAAGGCTAGAAGAGGTGAAGGCACTACGTCGATAGTGATGTAATCCATGTTGCTGGTCACCAATTAGTTGGTGGGTCTCCAGGTGGTGCAGAAGTTGACTGTTGATGACCTTCTCCATAGTTTTAGAGAGAACAATTGGACTGTAGTTTGTCGACTGACTTTTATCCCCTTTCTTTGGGAAGGACTGCATGTGGGCCTTTTTCCATACTGTATGGGAGATGCTAACTGAATAGGAAAGATTGAAGAGGTGATGCAGAATAGATATCAGCTCTGGGGCACAAGTTTTTAACATAATATGTGGGATATCATCAGGATCAGATGCCTTGCTTGTGTTCATGTTATTGGGGAGGATTCTTTGGATTTCTTTCTGGTGGAAGACTATGGGTGACATTATGAGTGAGCAGTTCTCAGTAAGATGGGGGAAGGGCTTTGCCCTGGTCATTAATGCAGGAATTCAAAGAGAAGAGTGATGCCAATAAGGTAGCCTTGTCTTTGTGTGAGGTGGTTATGGTACCATCAGGATATGAGAGCAGAGGAAACATGGGTGGACAAAAGTTTGGCCCAATGAGCTTACCAGGAACCAGAAGTTACAACTGCCATTGATGGTTCTTTCACAGATGTTGGGAGCTGTAATATAGGTGGAGTGAGTACCTGCAATTTTGGTCTTGAGTCACTTGTGGTATGCCATGCTTTTTCTTGTACTGCATTGACACACTTTGAGAACAAGGCTTGGAAGGTGAACCAGAGATTTTGGGTGGAATGAGAGAATGAAGGAATTCATTCTTGTGAGGATGGTTTCTGTTATTTGGTCTGAGCAGGTGTTTAAATTAAGACAATTGAAGCAGTAGCAGAACCATTAAGAGGAGGAGAAGAAGTCAGAAATCATCACATTTGGCATCCTTGCAGTGCCAAAGAACTGTTAAGTGAAGGTTCTTCCATAGCAAAAGAGACTTTTAATAGAAAAATGACATCTACAGTATATTTGGAAGAGGAGATTAAGTGTCTTGGTAGATTAGAAGGTGACTGTCAGGCATTCTGGTAGGGAGATTGATGATCTGTGATAGGTCGTTGCTAATGGCAAATACTTCGGCATTCCTGCCTGCTCAGTCAGTGAGACTGGAGAACAGGTTTGAGTTGTGAACCTTGAAGTCCCCAAGATGAATGAACTCATTATTAGCGAATTTCAATGCTGAAAATCGAGCTTTAGATATATGGTCAAAGAGGTGAGAGAAGTTATCAGAGTTGTGGAGTGATAGAGACAGTAAATGGGATTAAAGAAAGGAAAGAACATGTTTTTGGGCTGAATGGATAGCACAGCAGTCTATTAGCTGTTGTAAACATTACCAATGAAGAAATATGTCTTATGATGTGTATTTATAAGCATTAGGGAACTGCATTAATATGACTGAAAATTTTTTTTATACAGTAGGAGTGAAAGGATGAGAAGTGCAAGTAATTTAAAATATTCGAGTATTTATGGTATATTTTTGTATTGATATAATGATTGAATCTTCTCAGATTCAAATTTAAAAAGAGCTGACAGATTTCTTTTTTTTTCATATGACATAGTGAACTGTAATCTGTGGAAAGATATGCTAAAAAATAGTGTTAAAAAATAATACTAAAACTAAATAATAGTTTTAGTATGAAATCTTCATTACTAGTACACAGAAATTCCAATGGGAAGGGAAGGAGATAGAAGCAGTGATTCTAAGTGGGTGAAGAAGAGTTCTACAATATAACTAAGGTTTTGCTCCATTGGTAGGCTGGATATCTGTTCATAAATATTTTAATTTATAAATTCAAAAAAGCTTAGAATATTATAATAATGAGAGAATATCTGAAGGAGATAATTATGCTTATAGCGCTAAGTTATGGTCATTTATAAACAATCTATGAATAACATCCAGGAATTTACGAACACCAATATTAGCGCAAAAGGGGAGGCATCAAAAGAAGAAAGGATACTGTAAGGTAATATGGTAAATTCTTTTATGTACCTAAAAAGCGTGTTGGTGTTTTTGATCATAAAGTTTTACATTTTCTATTAATGGTTTTATTAACTGATAGATAAATTTTCACAAGCTCTTGTGTAGGATGATGTAACACATGATATAGCTTGGTTTATGTATCCTAATTTGTCCCTGTCTGTACGGTTGGCCTAGTGGCTGTGTGCTTCGCAACCATATGGCTGGGGAAGGAGTGTCCTAGGTTCGATTCCTGTTGACAATGTGAGGAGCTTAAGGATCTTCCTCAGCCATAGCCAAGTTAGCTGGTCTTGGGTGTGGACAGCAGGGTTTTTCCTCCAGAAAAGCAGGCAAACTGGCCCTGTGAACATACGCTTCGACAGACATGGGATACTGCCGGGAATAAGGAGCAACCAACTTATTCTGTGGGATTATCAGTTACAGAAGCTTACGCGGTAAAATGTGTATGCCTGTGTGAAAGCATAACAAACGATGACGAATTTGCCCCAAATAGTGGAAAGATGGTTGTATGAGCACAGGGAGTGATTTTTTTTTTAAATCTTTTTTTTATGGTGTGTCCATTTCTTGAGAAATTTTTTGGAAGAGTAATAACATTTTGAGACACTCATTTTGTCCCGAGAAAGCATATAGCTGGATAAATACAAATGCTGGAGTAAATTCACTACCTTAGGCCGATATGGTAGCCGTGAAGGCTTACAGAGAACCTTGGAAAATGGCTGACTAAAGGGGCTCTAGTGAAGATGTTAGGGCTGCAATGACATCTGCTGTTTCATCATTGGCGGAAGAATTAAACTGATATATCAATTATCAAAATATATCAAAGCGTTGATATAATTCATATATCAACGGCTAAGTGAAACAACTGGCAGGCGGAAGAATCTGAATAAAGATCAACGGCTGGCAGTTTGAGACACGTTAGCTAGCTATTGCAGACATGGAAGAGATCAGAGCCTCACCACGTTACTATCCTATAGTGGACTATGGAGAAACAGAAATATCTTACAAGTTATGCTTTGGAAGTTGGAACCTCTGCAACGTCCCAAGCTATAAATAGTTACAGGGAAGAAGACACTGAAACCATGAGTAAAACGAGCGCTGCAAATGCACTCCATGATGATGCCAACTTATATCCAAAAGGAAGGTTGGCATCTGATATTCCTCGTTTGAAAACAAGAAACAGAGTCTTGAAAATTGGAACTTGGAATGTGAGAACATTATATAAAATAGGGAATTTTGACAACCTTATCCAGGAAATGAAAAGACTTAAAGTTGATGTGATGGGAATTAGTGAAACAAGATGGTTTAACATGGGCAAACTAGAAAAAGATGGCTTTACATTGTATATTCTGGTGGAGAGAAGCATGAATGTGGGGTGGGTTTCATGATTAAGAAAGGCATCCTTAAATCTGTAATAAGGATGGGGCCGATAAATTAAAGAATGATACGTATTAAATTAGCCACAAAGCCATTTAACATCGTAATTATCCAGGTTTATGCCCTTACGACAACTCACAATGATGAAAAAATAGAAGATTTTCATAATAACTTACAAAAATCTATAGAATATGTAAAATCAAATGAGATACTCATAGTAATGGATGACTTGAGTGCAAAGATTGGAAAAGGGGAAGAAAATCCAGTTGGAAAATTTGGGTTGGGTGAAAGAAATGAAAGCGGTGAGAGATTGATACAATTCTGCATTCAAAACAACCTATGCATAATGAATACTTTCTTTTAACATCCAAAGTGCAGACTATATAGTTGGACAAATCCATATAACTCTATAAGAAATCAAATAGAGTTCATAATAATAAATAATAGATACAACAATAATATAACCAACATTAAAGCATACCCAGGTGCTCATATAGGTTCAGACCATAACTGTGTTGTGTCTACTTTAAAAATTAAACTAAAAAACATTCAGTATAAAGATTTGACTTTATACTGAAAGTCAAATCTTTCAGAATAAAAACAATCATACTGAAAGATTTGACTTGAGACTACTCTGAATATACCTGACAACATAATGATATTTAACTCAATAATTAGGAAAAAATTAGATCATGTGAGATATAAAACAGAAGACAATATACTTTGCAACAGAGGGGAAATTGAAAACAGATGGTCAAATTTTAGAAGTGCAATATATGAGACAGATAATGAGATTATTCCAAAAATTAAACACAATAAGAATAAATCCTGGATGACAGAATCAATATCAGAACTTATGAATGAAAGAAGAAAAAAGAAAAGTACACAACAGTATAGAATACCCAGTAAAATTATAAAAAAATGAATGCAGGAAGGCTAAAGACAAGTGGCTAAATGAAAAATGTAAAGAAACAGAGGAATCGGACAACAAACAACAGTAAAGAAATGCATAAGTCTAAGTTCTGACACATAAAAAGAAAAATTTCAACCATAATCTTTATATAAAAGATCAAAATGGAAAAATGCTATTAGAGACACAAGATATCATAAAAAGATGGAAAGAATATGGAAAAGAACTGTTTGATTCTGACTGCATGGATGCACCAGATATACAAAATATGGATGGTGAACCAATTACATATGAAGAAATAGAATACGCTCTAAGTCAAATGAAAATAGGTAAAACACCAGTCCCTGATCAGATCCCTATCAAATTGTTAAAGAAATTAAATGAAAACACAATTAATGACCTAAAGATTATTTTTAATAACATCTATGATACAGGATACATCTCTGATGATAATAAGGAAATCCATCTTTGTCACTATTCCCAATATTCCAAGAACTTTTGAATGTTCAGCACATAGACTAATAAGTTTAACAAGCCATGTTACAAATTTACTACCGAGAATAATCCTATAAAGAATAAAATACACTTTGTCAATAAAATAGAAGACATTCAATCAGGTTTTCAAGACAAATGTACAAGAGAAGGAATTTTCAATTTGAAAACATTATGTGAAAGAAACCTCAATAACCAGAAAAGCATATATCTTTGTTTTATTGATTACACCAAAGCATTTGATTCAATAGATCACAAGAAATTAATGCATATCCTACAGAATAATGGGTTAAAAGGAAAAGATCTATGCATAATTACAAATATATACTGGAATCAAATGGCCTCAATAAGATATAAAAGTGCATATTCTGACAACTTTGAAATCAAAAAAAAGGAGTAAGACAAGGATGTGTCTTATCACTCTTACTGTATAACATATATAATGAGCAAGTTTTTAGAGATATTGCAGAATTGAAGGGTGTAAAAGTCAGGGGTAGGGACTTCAACAACTTCAGGTATGCAGATGACACAGTCCTTATAGATGAATCTGAAGATGATCTTCAAAACTTAGTCACAGAAATTTTCAACAGAAGCTTAGACGTGGGAGTAATTATTAACTTAAAGTAAACAAAGTGCATGATTATATCAAAAGAACCAATAAATAAGAAACTAAACACAACTGCTAACCAAAAGAAAATTGAACAGGTTCAGTCTTTTATATATTTGGGACAAATGTTTACAGATGGAGGAAATTCCCTTAAAGAAATAAAAAGAAGAATAGAGATAGCAAGAAAAGCCTTTATTGATCTGAAAACTGTTCTAACATACAAAGACATTAACATAAACACAATAAAAAGATTAATAAAATGCTATATCTGGTCAAGCCTTCTCTACAACAGTGAAACATGGACTCTAAATAAAGAAGCAGAGAAAAAATTAGATGCTTTCGAAATGTGGACCATCAGAAAAATGTTGAAAATATTATGAACAGAGAATATGAAAAATGAAGATGTTTTAAGGAAAGCAAAAATGAAAAGAACATTACTGAAAATAATTAAAGAACAAAAACTTAAATATTTTGGGCATCTAACTAGACAAGAAGTCATTCAGCAATTAATATCAGAAGGGAAACTAGATGGAAAAAGAGGGAGAGGTAAACCCAGGAGAATGTGGTTTGAAGACATTAAGGACTGGACTGGCTTGAATTAGCATAAATGTTCCAGAGCAGCAAAAGGTTCTGTGACATGGTTGCCAACTTCCTTCTAGGGGATGAAGTAGTTGGCATTAGGAATGAAGGATGTTAAGGTAGGGGACAAAGGTTGGATGGAATAAATTAACAAATTTATTGAATTTTTTTATGACATTTATTATTATCCTAAGACACCATGGAGTCACAGACTCATCTAGGAAGTCCCTTTTGTCATACACCCAGTTCATCATACTGTGCTTTAAAAATATTCAAATTCTCTGTCAGACACCATGATCTTAGGCAATGCATTCCAATCATTCACAACTCTCCATGCAAAAAAACTGACTCTCACTCCCTCCTTATACAGCTTCCAGGGATGACCTATTGTTCTCCTTCCATCATTTTATGAAAAAACCTCTTCAATGTTAACTGTATAACAACACTTTACCAACTTGTACATCTCTATCATATCATATCATCCCTCTTTCTCCTATCCACTAGATGCTGCAAACTGCATCATCTCAAGCTTTCTTCATATTCAACATTACAGAGATCAGAAACTATTTTTGTCAATTGCCTCTGGACCCTTTCCAACATCTTTTCATCTTTTTGAAAACCAGGTGATTAAATCTATGCACAGTAGTCCATATGTGGCCTAATCAGAGCCTTATACAATGGAACCAGAATCTCTTTACTTCTACAAGTCGGTATCCTCCACATCATTCCCAGAATGTGTTGTGCTTTCCTCACAATTTTGGCAATATGTCCTCTTAAACTTTAGATTCTTATCCACCATCGCCCCAAGATTTTTTATTTCCTCACCTCCAACAATATATCTCCACCAAGAGTAAATTCTATATCCTATCTTTGTTTTCCAAATTTTAAAACCTCACATTTTGCAACATTTAACTGGCATCCCACTCCTTTGCCCATTCACTCAGTCTATTCAAGTCTTCATGTAAGGCCACAATATCTGCTCTAATTCTCATAGTTCATTTCAATCATCTTTAAACAACTGTATATCCCCATTCAAATCCTCTCCAATATCATTAACATGCAGGTTAAACAGAAATGGCCCTAAATCAGACCCCCCCCCCTGAGGCACACCACTAGTGACTTTCCTCTTCTGGGATATTGCTCCCCCATATGAAACTTGTTGATGCCTATCAGACAGCCATTCCCCAATCTAATGCACTAGTCTACTATCCAATCCCATCTGCTCTAGTTTGATTATCAACTTATCATGAAATAACCTATCAAAAGTCTTTGCAAAGTCTAAGTATTATACTGTATATCCATCTCCCATGTGAAATGTTGCTATCACCTTATTGTAATAAGTAGATAACTAAAACATGACCTCCCTTTAGCAAATTCATGCTGCCCAGCAGAGATATTACCATTGTTGTCAACCCAATTCCAGATTCTGATTTTCACCAGCCTCTCCAACACTTTATTCATAACAGCTAACACACAGATGGTGGCCTACAATTTGCTGCTTGAGTTCTGTCACCTTCTTTATGAAGCAGTACAATCTTGTCTTCTTTCTACTCCTTTGAAACTTAACTCAATGTAAGACTCATATTAAACAAATTATCAAGGCAGATGTCATCCCCCTAGTGCATTCCTTCAAAATACACAGTGATATATATCAAGTCCCACAGCCTTAATATCAAGTTTGCTTAGTTCCCCATATACCCCTCTTGCTCACTCACAAGCAGTTTCTCCTCCTCATCTGCTGCTCTCAAGCTCTCCATGATGTCATATTCACAAGAATGAAGACAAATATGAACTGCTTCATATTTGTCTTCATTAAATATCTCAAGATACCATTTTCTCCAATGCCATCTTACCATAATCATTATTTTTTTTCCCTTTTTTTTCTGGCTACATATCGAAAGAACTCCCCAGGATTTTTTTTGGCTTCATGAGATAATTGCTGCTCAGAACTTTTACTACCCTTATCAACCACGTCATCTTTATTGCCTGTTCTTTGTTCTTCATGGAATTGATTATTATCACTCCTCTTATGCTACCTCCATAATGCCTTTTTTTTCTCTGTATTGCATGCTTAATCTCTTCATTCATCCATTTCACACCTACCTTATTTAACATTTTGACTTTTGGAATATATTTAGACACAGCTTCTACTAGATAGTTCTTGAACATCCCCCAAGTTGCATTGATCTGTTTTCCAGCTAACTTCTCATTCCATGCTATATCTGCAAGCTGTCTCCTGAGCTCTTCATAATCACTAGTCTTGTAGTTCTACATATACCCTTTCTTCATATGGTTGGTAACCACCCAGGTAATCACTCCATGGTTACTCTCATGAACTGGAGGGAGATTTCACACCTCATTTATAATTACATCTTCTGATGAGATGATAAAATGCAAGACTCTAAAATCTTCATGTGCCCTGTGTTATATACTGTCTGAGACAGTTGTTTTCTTTACTTCCAGTTGCATTCCAATCTGCAATGCTGTGATCAAAATCACCCATAGTGATCATCCTTTTCCCATTTGCTCAGCTAATTTGCTTATACATTTTCTGGTCACTAGCTTCCACATTATCAGGTCTATAGCAACATCCAACAAAGTATTTCATTCTATTCACCTCCATCTCACTATCATCTGTAACACCATACTGCCTCAAAACCACTACCATTATTCTTGTATGGACATAACTCTTTTTCTATCATCAATAGCACTACAGCTCCCTTTTTACCCATTCTATCTTCACAAAATATATCACATCCTTCCATCTCTACTCCTGTCAGGAAGTCATCCTCGTCAAAACATGTGTCACTTATTCCAATTTTTGGGTGAATGAATTCAATAAATGCAACCATATTATTGCTTTGTTTCTGATCCTTTTAGCACTCATATACAAACATAAGCTCATTCCTGGATTATTATTATTATTATTCAGGCCTCCATGGAGTCAAAAGACTCATCGTGGGAGGTCCTTCCTAAGAACATAAAGTCTGTCAAGATTCATCAAGGGGAGGTCCACCTTAAGAAACACAAAGTCTATCATACCACTCCTTAAACTCATTGACCGTTCTCGCTCTCACCACTCCATCAGCCAATGCATTCCACGGTTCAACCACCTTCCACACAAAGAAACCACTCCTCACCCTCTTGCTCACAGTTTCCTTTCGTAACTTCCAGGGATGGCCTCTTGTCATCACTCCTTCCCGCAGTTCACGGAGAGGCTGGAGGAAACCACGTGTCGACGTGACCGTGACAACACCGCAACGCACAATTATCGGCATTCTCTTACTACTACTACTTTTCATTGGAATTCATATTAGAATTCATTTGCTTTTCTCTTTGTTTCACTATTTATTGGGCGGAATTCTTACTACTCTTTGGCGGCTCGCCTTATGGCTCATCACCACCTTTGCTTGCCATGTGCGTGCTTCTGTTGTAGGTCGCTCCATCGACGAGACTAAAGTCTTTAATCTCCTCTGTCCTGCAAGAGGACCTCTCCTCGGATCTATAAAAGTTTCACTCATACCACTTATTAGATGTGACTTCTCCATTTTTTTTTACCCCAGAACCTTCTTCAATTCCAACTGTTTTTCCCTACATCATAGGTCATTCTCTTCTCTTTTTGTCCACACACACACCCTCACCCTCTTGGTGCACCAACCTTTCTTACTTTCAGTTTCCCTGTCTCGGACACTTTTTCTCTCGTTCTCTACACTGATGCTACTCAATTATTCATAAGTATCACTTCAATCTCTCTCTTCCCTTACTCCAGATTCATTCTCTGCACTCATTTCCCTTCCAGCAATAGTCTCTGCAAATGACCGACACCAAAACAATTCAAATACACTCTATCACTCTTATAAAATTCAATTCCTCCTTCAAACTCATTCCACATATTAACAAATTACACTCCTTCCTCTTCAAACATTTCTGCTAACATATCTTTCATAATTCTTGCTCTCTGCTTCATTTCATACGGTTACACCTGGGCAACACACTGACTACCTTTCCTATCACACTGTTATCTTTTATCCATCTCAACAACCTCCTGATATCCAATCATACATTCTGCTTGTTCGCAGTCAAGTCATTTGTTCCTTACTACCAACTCTTTTGCTTGCTTACTCCTCATATCCAATACCTCAATCACTATTTTCATTTTACCTCCTGGAAAACAAACCTTGTGCATCTTCTTGTTTACCACACCACTAATAATGAAGTCTCCATACAATGCCACTCATGAGTCTTTCTTCCCATCTACATAATTTTTCATCTTCTTCACTCTTCCACATATATATATATATATATGACAGAATGATCATTGACTCGGTTAACATACATAGTTTTATGAAAAAAATTGAATGACTAGAACCAAGATTTAATTAAAAAGGTTTTAATATAAACACACTACTAGTTTCGGCCTGTAACAGCCTTCTTCAGGTGACATTATAAAAGAAAAAACACTAAACATCGAGGGTTAAAAGACTATGAACAACATAGACAGTCTTTATACATAATTAGCATTAAAACGTTGTAGTTGTATTTGAAGCTGTTCTTTCAACCTCCCAGATAGTCATTCAGCTGTAATCATGTATTGGCGTTCACGTGATGCAGCAAGCACGCACTTTCTCCCAACAATGCAACAAATGAAAGAACAGCTTCAAATACAACTACAACGTTTTAATGCTAATTATGTATAAAGACTGTCTATGTTGTTCATAGTCTTTTAACCCTCGATGTTTAGTGTTTTTTCTTTTATAATGTCACCTGAAGAAGGCTGTTACAGGCCGAAACTAGTAGTGTGTTTATATTAAAACCTTTTTAATTAAATCTTGGTTCTAGTCATTCAATTTTTTTCATAAAACTATATATATATATATATATATATATATGGGAATAAATTTTTAACTTGGGTATATTGTATATTAGGATAACCAAGCAATTTTATATGCTTGGTTATTTTAGCTCCTAATCCCAAGTGTGCAAACAATTAAGTTTGCGCCTGAAACAAAGTTCAAGTCTAAAGATGGTACAACACCAGGGCAGCTCATTGTAAAGGTGGTTAAAGCTTTGATCACTATTCTTAGTATTTTCCCATAATGTAAAGCACATCTCACTAGAAGATGTATACTGCAATGCATTATGGGTGGGTGTATAATGTATAATGCATTGCAGTATACATCTTCTAGTGAGATGTGCTTTACATTATGGGAAAATACTAAGAATAGTGATCAAAGCTTTAACCACCTTTACAATGAGCTGCCCTGGTGTTGTACCATCTTTAGACTTGAACTTTGTTTCAGGCGCAAACTTAATTGTTTGCACACTTGGGATTAGGAGCTAAAATAACCAAGCATATAAAATTGCTTGGTTATCCTAATATACAATATACCCAAGTTAAAAATTTATTCCCATCAATATCTCCTCCAGAGATTTTTATTAAAACTTAATACACCTTGTTGCAACTTATATAATTAAAGTTGATAAGGCTTTGTATTACTAAAACCTTGGTATTTAGGGTCTAGCTACTCACTGAGGAGACCTCAAAAAAGGTCGAAACCGGTCTGGGTAGTGACCCCACCCATAATGCATTGCAGTATACATCTTCTAGTGAGATGTGCTTTACATTATGGGAAAATACTAAGAATAGTGATCAAAGCTTTAACCACCTTTACAATGAGCTGCCCTGGTGTTGTACCATCTTTAGACTTGAACTTTGTTTCAGGCGCAAACTTAATTGTTTGCACACTTGGGATTAGGAGCTAAAATAACCAAGCATATAAAATTGCTTGGTTATCCTAATATATATATATATATATATATATATATCCAATTCTCTTCATTTCACTGTGCAATCATCTAATTTCTTCACTCACTTTCACCAACTCAGCTTTCAAATCTTGCATCCTTTTTTGCTACCATTCACTCTTGCAATTTTATCGCCAATCACACATACTTGTTTGCAATCAACCCACTACTTTACCATTAAATGCACCCTGTTTTTAAGTTCATTATCACCTATTTTATTATCAACTGAACTTTTTTCTCACTATCACTTCTACACACTCGCTGAACATTCGCACAGTCTTCAACTGCTCTTTCAGTTACGATGCCATGTTCCTTACTCATATTTAAGCAAGCCTCACGGTCCATCAGAATATCACATTTCCTACATACACTTGTTCTGTTCTCTTATTCAGCCTCTCTACATAAATATCCATAATGGATTTATGATAATATCATCTAATAAATTTATTTAAACACTGCACTCTACACACTCAAATATAAAATTTACTTATCTTGCTGTAGCCTGCACAACGAATGATGAATTCTTATTATATCAGAATCTTATTAATTAAAGACTTGATCTGGTTACAGAAAATCTGTCGTTATTTAGCTCTTGAGATGCATTTTAAGAGATTTTTTACTCCCTTATGAATATAGTTAGAAGTACATACATATCTTTGTCTATTATTTCTGTGAACTACAGTAAATTTAAACAGCTTTACATAAGGCATTTTTCTTCAGAAACTGAACATCTAGTTTCTGCTTATGATATTTTAAAGTCATCTTAGTATATTGTGGCACATTGCTTAATGCAAATAGGGAAGAAAACTGTTCATGCAAAACTCATAATGAATGAACAGTGTACGAGAGATACAGATTAAAAAAAAAAAATCCTATCAAAGATATGTTTTAATTATATGGCATGTAGAAATTTCAGTAGTAGGAAATTTTTTTTTTAATCTATATCTCTCGTACACTATTCATTCAAAACTTCATTATGAGTTTTGCATGAACATTGATTTTTCAAGATAATGAAAGTAAATTAAATTGGTCAGAATCCCTAGCTACACGACTTGACTAATGTGAGATATATGCACATTTAAGCAAGCACACCTTGCTTAATTTTGTCCACATGGCAATTAAATATGATTATTTACTCTCAATGAGAGTAAATAATCGTATTTAATTGCTATGTGGCAAATTTTTTTGCTTATTTTTTTACAAAAATATGAAAAGATTTGAAAAGTATGGCAAATTTTTTTGCCATACTTTTCAACTAAAGTAATCAAAATCCACTTAATATCTAAATATGTAATCTGATGATGAATTTCTCTAAATGACAAGCTATTTAGTTTCTAGTCTTGGATACATTTTTATATTCATAATTATCTCAAAATTCAATTTTATTGTATATATTTTTGCTACTTTCATGTTTCTATGTAGTTTAGTTAGCATTATTTTTATCTTATACTATTCAGTCAGTATTATTTTTATCTTATACTATTATTGACACTTATAAATTCAGTACTAAATAAAAAATAATGATAAAAAAATTGTTTTAGTAATTAAATTTGAGGTTCTGCAACTGTGGCAATCATCTTTACTTTCATAATATTCAGTGTTTTTTTTTTAATCAGTATTCTTTCCAAAATAAAATTTAATTAATGATTTTAAGTTATTTGATCTATTAATAACCTTGCAGATTGGTTATAATAAAGCAGTTCCATTTCCACTAAGCTTAATTATTATTACATATACGTGTTATAAACTAAGGAGTAACTTTGTTTCAGAAAGTCCAAGTAATTTTTCAAACTTCATATTTTCAACCATGCTTTAAAATTAAGAGTGTTATTATTCCCAAAAAAATTTGCTATTACATTTTTGAAACCGATCATGCTTTTTCATTTATGGCCCTTTTTACTACCAACTGTTCGTCTGTTAATTTTCTCTGGTCTGTTTCACAAAAACACTTTCTTTGAACTGAAACAAAGATGCAAACCATTTACCATTCTTTTATATCTTAAATCATTTCATTAATCCCCACTTCTACATAAATAGCATGTGCTTCATTTGAATCACTAAAGTTTTATTGACCCAGATGTCTTGTGTGCTATGTTCCACAATTCACACAGAATAGAATTTTTGTAACTGGATTGCTGTTACATTGGCATACAGAGAATTTCAAATAGTTACAGATTAAGTATTTATATCCTACATATTTTACTTTACCAAGAATTTCATATTTTTTATAAGTTTAATTTAAATGAACAGAATGAGTAAATGGGAAAAACAAAAACAATGCAATTTTGTAGATAAATACCTTTCAAGCTTCTTTTTAGATCAACTGATGAGCAACCTTCAATGGTCTGGACCATATACTTCTGCACCAAAACTAGTTACAAGTCTAGAATTGTTACAGTGAAACTTCATGTAAAAAGCAGAATATAAATTCAATCTCATTGGAGAATGAGGGTGACTAGTGGAGTGCCACAAGACTCTGTACTTGGTGAGGAGGAGGGGGGCACTACTCTTTAATTTGCATGTTAATGATACATGGTATGATTTAAGGAGGGGGGAAATATTCAGTTGTTTGCTGAAAGAAAACTGGAAAGGGCTATAATTAACAAAGGTGATGAAGGTATCCTGCAGAATGATTTAAATAAATTGGTATTATGAACAAAGGTTGTCAGTTTAATGTAAAGTTATGTACTTTGAGTTGAAAAGATTACATATTGTGTATTGCATTGATAGTACTGGATGCAGAAAAATGATGAGGCTAGGGACTTCAGAAAAATGGTGGACAGAGAGTTAAAGCTGAGAGGACATATTGCAAAAGTTTGTAAAATAACTGAGAGATTTACTTAGATGTTAAATCATCATCATCATCATGATGCATATTTAGGCCTAGCGTGGCCTGTTCCAGCTTTAGAAGTCATCGTTTAAGAGGACGTCCAGGTTTTCTTTTTCCTAATGGCTTGTACTTTAAGGCTTGTTTTGGTAATCTTTCTATTTTCATTCTTTGAACATGTTCCATCCATTTATGTTTATATTTTTTAATTTTTTTCTTTAATTCTTTCATAATTTCTTCGTTTCTTTTGCGATCAAATAGAGTATACCTTGCAGTTTTTCTCATAAACTTCATTCTCTCATAAACCATACTTCCCCCCCCCCATTTTTTGAGATGCATACCACTGAAAAGTAGTAAACCTACATTACATTAGTACATCTAGGAGGGCATGTTTTTTTTTTATATTTTTTGTTTAGTTCTTGTGCCCTCCAATTAGAAGGGTGGTGGTCTCATCTCTAACCTAAAGACATTCAAAAACATCTATACCCACAGTAGAATTTGAATCCAAAGCCCAGTGGATAGCTGATATGCTACATTGGTAAAGCATATTGTTAAAGAAACACTGCATTTTGGTTTTGGAACAATACCACTAGAACAGCAAAAGGAAGAAACTTACTTTAAGATCATTTCTTCAATTGTTCAATACACACACACATGGTGAATTCTATTTGTGATATTATAAATAAGCATTTTAGGCAAATTTATAGAATTTGTCACTGTTTCACTTACAAAATTGCAACAGATAATAACAAAATAAATCTGAACTATACATAGAAGCTCATTATGACATTATTATTATTATCATCCCAAGACCTCATGGAGTCAAAGACTCATCTAGGCAGTCCTTTTGTCATACACACACACAGCTCATCATACTTCACCTTAAACACACTCAAATTCTCAGACACTCTGCGCTCTCAGGCAAGGCATTCCAATCATTCAAAACTCTGCATGCAAAAAACCTGCTTCTAACTCCCCTGTTCACATCCTCCTTATACAGCTTCCAGGAATGTCATCTGGTTCTCCCAACATTTTCTGTAGAACCTCTTCAACATTGATCTTATAACAATACCTTGTAGGTCTCTATCTTATCCCCCCCCCCACCCTTCATCCTTTCCACTAGACTCTGTAAATTGCATCTTGTCAACTTTTCCTCATATTTGACATTCCTTATTAGTCGTCTCTGGACTTCTACTTTCCAATATCTTTTCATCCTTTTGAAAACCAGGTGACCAAATCTGTGCCCAGAAATATATGTATGGCCTAATCAAAGCCTTATACAATGGAACAAGGCATCCCTTTACTTCTACAAGTCATTGTCCTCCGAATCATTCCTAGAATTCTTTGTGTTGTCCTCACAATTTCGGCAATGTGTCCCCTAAATTTCAGATCCTAGTTTCTCTTACTCATTTATATATATCTTCTGCTTGTGCTCTTTGGTGCATTTTCTCCTTTTTATATTTTCCAGAGAATACAATACAGAGTTCTTCAAACATTAACAAACTTCCTATTTCTCTTCAGTGTTCTGCCCATCCACAACGCTAAGTTACTGTAGGGTTGACACTCTTGTGTATGGGAATAATATAAGAAATAAGGGATTATAACATCGCAAGAAGATATCAAAGTACTGCTTGAATGCTGTCAATATTGCAAAATGTAAGGTTTTAAAATTTGGGAAACAAAGATGGGAAGTAAAATATATCCCCAAGCATAAATTCTGCTTCCCATCTTTGTTTGCCGAATTTTAAAACCTTACATTTTGCAATATTGACAGCATTCAAACAGTACTTTGATATATTCTAGTGATGTTACAATCCCTTATTTCTTATATTATTCCCATACACAAGAGGTTAGTGGTCAACCCTACAGTAACTTAGTGCTGTGGATGGGCAGAATACTGAAGAGAAATAGGAAGCTTGTTAATGTTTGAAGAACTTTGTATTGTATTCTCTGGGAAATATAACAAGGAGAAAATGCACCAAAGAGCATAAGCAGAAGACATATAAATGAGGAAGAGAAATTAATTCTGTGAGTTTGGATTGCAACTGTGAAGGGATGTTGAGTGGCTACTTTATGCATTTTAATGGATTTGGTAAAGTCATCATCAAATTCCTGATATGCACCCAGGATGTTATGTAGTTCTACATGAAAGATTACATCATTACCAACTTCCTATTGACCACTGTCCAACAAATTAATCTGTTAGGACTAAAATATTATCAGACTTTATATTTTGGTCTTTCTAAGGCACATCTTATTGTATCAATCCACATAGAACTTTATCTCTTTTTGGCTCTTTTTCTTGCCATCCTGGCAAAAAACACTTGTTTCACCAACCTTTCCTGTAACATTCTGTATAGGTGAAAGCAACCATATCACCTAAAATTAGCTTTGCTAAAATATCTCTGAATGCTAACAATGTCAAGTTCTAAGTTCTTAACTAATATTCTCATTTTAAATATGATTTTGCCATGGATGCCATCCAATCATTCTTATAATCTTTCTCAGACCTCATGTATCTGTAGTCTGTAGTCACTGATTAAGCATTTTAAGCTTAATCAGTAACCCAGCTCCCTCAGATCCATAAGTTAAGATTTGGTTTCAACAGTGTCTTGTAAAAGCAAGTTTAGTACATGGTGATCAAAATTAAAGTATTCCTGTTTGAGGCCTTGTGGAGCACCATCAAGTGATCCAAATGCTGAGAAGCTTTGCATGAATATATTGTGTCACACAGAAGCAATACCCAAGGGGGGGGGGAAGGTAGTTCCAAAATTCCCCACCAGGGGCACTGTAAACACCAGATGCACAGAATTTGCATTTCATGCAGGTCAGCAGGTGCTAGGAGAATTTAAAAAGATGGACATGAGATTCCCCCCCCCCATTCTGGTTGTTAATACCATCAACAATAATGGCACTAACCTTGCACTAATGTGCTTTCACATGAAACTGTACTACCTAAACAATAACAAAAACAATTTTGTTGCGCCACAACTACAGCAGCTCCTGTGCATGGATTCAATAATTTTCATGCAGGTTGGAGGAGGGGGGGGGGTGGCTCTACATATCAGTCAATCCATACAGGAGAGGAGGTTCTTTAAGAACATTTCATGGAAGCCAGAGTGATCAGCCATGCATTTCTCACTGTATTGCTGCCTTGTTCACCTTATCTGATCCCCTGTGACTTCTGGCTCTGGGGATTTCTCAAAGACAGGGTTTATTAGGATCATCCTAATAACTTTCCAGCACTGAAAGACAGCATAATGCACAACATCAGTCCTGACTAGCTGCATTCTGCTGTTGAACTGTGCAAAGGATGCAGTTTGTGGCATACCAGGAAGGGCAGCATATTCTATTATGCATTTACAGTCTGTAAATGCATAATAGAAGTGAATAAAAATGTGCTATTTATGCTTGTGTCTTTCTTTTGTTCTCTTTCTTATACACAGAAAAATTACATTTACATTTGGTACATCATACTACAGCAACACACATGCTGGAGAATTTTGGAACTGCCCCCCCCCCCCCCCTCAGATTTTTTTACCACATGACACACAATATATCCCTGCAAGTTTCGCAGCATTTGGATCACTAAATGGTGCTCACAAGAACTTAAATAGGTATACTGAAATTTTGATCACCCCATATTTTCACTAATTCACTCTAATTCACATAAATTTATTCAGTTGACTTCATATTATGCCAGATTTCCTAATTCTGTTGTCTATTTCCATATTTAAGTTGCTGTCTTCACTAAAAACTGTGCTAAATAACCAAAATGTTTTACTTGTTCCATAAGTTCTTCATTCAGGCACAATTTTGTCTTTTTATTACTGACTTTCACACCAAATTTATTACAGCAGTTACTCAGTTCAATTAGGCAATTCTGCAAGACTCCATAACTACAAGATTCATTCAGGAATATAACGATCTTAATAAAGTAAATAGTTGAGATTAATATCTCCAATTTTTATATCAGGTTTAATGCCGTTTACCTTCAGAATATAATCCATATAGATGAATAACTGTGGACATAAACATAATCCTTGTCTCACACCTGATATCATACACCTTTCTGTCTCCTTCAATTTTAACGGCTGACTTACAACTCAAATATAGACTCTGCACAGCTCAATACAATGTCCCATTTACACCATATAACTGCAACGTTTTGAACAGAATTTTCTCTTGGACCTTGTCATATGCATTTTCAAGATGTACAAAACTTAGATACAGATTCCTGCTATATTCCCATGATCTCTCAACTATTTGTCTAAAAGTAAAAATCTAATCGTGACAACCTTTAGGCATGAATTTAGCTTGTTTTTCTCCTAGCTTGTCTTCCGTAATATATATATATATATATATAAATATATATATTTTTTTTTTTTAACTTTTGCTTAAATCTTACCAGGAACATCCAGTGGAGAAATTCCTCTGGAATTCTCACAATGCTTTATTTCCCTTTTACATAGATGGGTAACGAGAGCTCTACTCCAATCATCTGGTATTCATTCTTTCTTTTAAGGTTACACAGTGATCAGCATTCATATTTATGAATTTAGGGACACAAAACACACGTGTTGAAAAGATTATTTTATTGATTAATAATAAAATAATAACTTGACGTTTCGACCCCTGTATTGAGGTCATCATCAGAAGGATACATGTGTATAAGAACCAAGCTACATGCTGTTGAACTCTATACAGGTAAATTACATCTAAGATTTTAACTAATCTTTTTTTCTTAGCCTGCCCTCTAGTGATAAAAAAAATACCAATAAAAACTACAATAAACTATGCTAAAATCCTCACGTACTAGGATTCTTCTAAAATTATAGAGTTCATATTGCTATATTACGATTATCTTCTGGATTTATACAGTACAGGTTGCTATTGAATGTTCAGGGGAAAAAAAAAAAAAAAAAAAACTTCAAGACTTCTTGTATTGAGATTTTTCTTTGTGGTTGCTATAAAGGTTGCAGATGGATCCTCCACATTCTTGGAATGGTTAGACCATCATTTTAATTCAGATTAGGATCATGTTTGAGCATTTTACATGCTTCCTTGAATTTCCGCTCGAACCAGGTTTTGGTGCGGTGTAGGGACTCGGTACCTTTCCAATCAATTCTGTGGTATGTTTGGAGTGTGTAGTCAGATAAACCGGTTTTTCCAAAATCGAGGTATTTTATGTGTTGTTTGTGTTCCTCCTTCCTGATTGGGATGGTGTGCCCTGTTTCCCCTATGTATGGTATGTTACATGTGCATTGTATTTCGTAAACCCCTGGGTGGGCTTGGTGTGGCAGAGGATCCTTGGAAGAACTGAGTAGGTGTCTTAATTTTGTCAGGGATTTAACGGTGGTTTTGATGTTGTATTTGTGTAGTGTTCTGTCTATTTTTTCGGAAATGCCTCTAACATATGGTATAGCAATAGCATTCTTGAAATCTTTTTTGTTACTAGTGGTATCTTTGTGGAGGATCTTGTGAATGGTTTTTATACTGTATCCATTTTTTATAAAGGTATGTTTGATGGTCTCATATTCATGGTTAAGAGCTTGTTCATTTGAACAAATAGTTTGAGCTCTATGTTTAAGGGTTCTTATGACCTCTAGTTTTTGTGTTGGGTGGTGATAAGAAGTTTTGTGTATGTACTGGCCTGTGTGTGTGTGTAGGTTTGCAGTAAACTGAGAAGGAGAGACAGACTGAAGGAAGACGTGTCACAAGCATGTCTAGGAATGGAAGAGTTGTTTTTTTCTATTTCAATGGTGAATTGGATGCGTTTGTGTTGTTTGTTCAGGTGGCTAAGAAATGTATTTAGTGCTTCGCAGCCGTGGGGCCAAATGGCGAAAATATCGTCGACGTATCTGAGCCAAATTTTGGGCTTTAGGCATGCCAACTCTAGAGCTCGTTGCTCAAAGTCTTCCACATAAAAGTTCGCTATTGGGGAAGAAAGTGATGAGCCCATGGCTGTACCCTCTTTTTGAAGATAAAAATTGTTTTGCCATACGAAATATCCGGAGCGAAGTACGTGGGTAAAGAGGGCCGTGATGTCGTGTGGAAATATGTTCTGAGAGCAAGATAGTATCATTGATTGGGACATTGGTGAAAAGGGAAGTTATGTCAAAGCTGACTAATAGATCTTGGTCGTTGAGTGTAATGTTTTTAATTTTGTTTATGAAATGTTGAATATTTTTTTATGTAGGAAGGGGAATGACCAACCAATTCCTTGTGTGTGGCCGCTAAATTATTGGCTAAGTGGTAATTTGGGCTGTCGATTCCTTCCACAATTGGATGTAATGGTGTGTCTGTTTTGTGTACTTTTCGCAGGCCATAAATTCTGGGTGTGCGGGCATACTGAGGTATTAATTTTTTAATATTCTGGACAAGATCACAGACGACTCGGCCAAGCACCTATTACTCAAAAACAAAGAACAATTAATAACGAAGTTTCAAGCATTAAAACTACAGGAAAGCACAAGACAATTACGACGCCATAACGAAAGGGGCAGCCAATCACCCATAAACGAAGTTAGAAGCAACCAGCCACCATCGAACCACTGTCTGGTTATCAACCAATTGGATTACAACCTCACCCAAGGTGAACTCTCGTTACTGCAGAAAGGTTTAAATTACGCCATTGCTCCGAGGTCAGTAAATAAACTAAACATAAAAACTATTTAAATTATACATTTTTGGTCGTTTTATAATAGAAATACAATTTTATTAATACAGACCAGTATTTTACAATAAAAACATTTATTCAAACCTGCCAGTTTTGCTAGCAAACTGTCTGGCTTTTTCAAGGCATTACGGAGATATGAAAGTTAGTAAATGCAAATTAAAAAGAACATAAAAAATGTTGTAAACCAAACTAGTATCTATGGTTACATGTTTTGCGTGACAGAGATGACTTATTGTTTTTATTCATTATCACGCATGCGTGTTTGTTGTAGACTTGTAATGTGATTACTGGCTAGCTGTAGTTCAGATTGATTGAGAGAGAGGATCAAGTATTTCCACGAACTGTTTAGAATTACACCCTGATTTCTGTTGAGGTTTCCGCCGGTTATTAGTACTATTGTGGCTTCCTTAAATACACGATGCCTATAGTCGTCATCGAGATATGGCATGGAGCTGTTTTGCCAAACTATTGTGTGGTTAGACGTGCAGAAATGATGTGCTAAGCCGGAAGAGATGCTTCTGTTGTGGTTTACAGCACCAACATGTTCTTTTTGTCTAATTTCTAAACTTCGTGAAGTTTGTCTGATGTAGGCAAGATCACAGGAACAGGGAATGTAATATACTCCTGGATATTTGTAGAACAGAACTTTATCTTTTGGAGATCCTAAAACTTGTCTGATGTTGGTGGTGTTGGTTTGAAGACCACTCTGATGTTGTGGGCTCTTAGTATTCTTGCTATTTGATAAGAAATTGACTTGATGAAAGGTATCACTACAGTAGAAATGTGCTGATGGTGGGATTCTTCTTGTCTGGGGTTGTCATTGTATAGATATTTTTTGATGATGTTTTGAGGATATCCATTTTGTGATAATGTGTTGGCTATTAGTGAGAGTTCATTCTGTGTATCCTCCTCTTCTGATATAAACTTTTTGGCTCTATGTTTCAACATGTGGATAATGCTCAGTTTGTGTGTCTTGTGATGGTTTGAAGTAATGAAGATATCTTCCAGTATCTGTGGGCTTTCTGTAAATGGATAATTTGACACTGTTAGGTTGTTTTTTTTATCAAGATATCTAAAAAATGCAGTTGGTTGTTGTTATCCACAAACGATTTTAGGTTGTCTAAGCTGTCTTGCCATATGATGAATATATCATTCACATATCTCCACCATGTAGATGGTCTCGGAGAGATTGCAGAGAGAATTTCTTTTTCAAGTTTTTCCATGAAAAGGTCTGCACAAGATGATGATAGTGGGCTTCCCGTTGCTAGGCCTTCTAATTGTTGGTATATGGTGTTGTTAACCTTGAAGAAATTAGATTGAAGGCAGTGTCTAAACATCTGTGTGATGTCTAGAGGAAAGAGGTCTTGAATGATGTTTATTACCTCTTCTACTGGAACATTGGTGAAAAGGGATACAACATCTAGGCTAGCTAGCATGTCAGTTGGTGCAATCTTGATGGCTTGGAGTTTATTTACAAAATGTTGACTATTCTTGATATAGGATTCTGTTGATCTTATTTTATTATTTAATAAGTTTGCAAGATGCTTTGCCAAAAGGTAGGTTGGTGATGATCTTCCATCAACTATTGGACGGAGAGGTATATCCTGTTTATGTATTTTAGGTGCCTCATATAGTCTTGGAGTGATAGGATGTGAGGATTTTAGTGTTCTCTTCACTTCTTCTGGCCAATTGTTAATAATAAAATAAGATCAACAGAATCCTATATCAAGAATATCAACATTTTGTAAATAAACTCCAAGCCATTAAGACTGCACCAACTAACATGCTAGCCAGCCTAGATGTTTTTTTTTTATGTAGGAGGGGGAATGACCTACCAACTCTTTGAGTGTTGCCACTAATTTTTTGGCTAGGTGGTAATTGGGACCGTCTATTCCTTCCACGATTGGTCGAAGGGGCACATTTTGTTTGTGTATTTTCGGAACCCCATATAATCTGGGGGGGGGGGGGCGTAGTGGGGTTTGAGTTTTTTTAACCGTGTCTGGTGGCCAAGAAGAGACAAACTTGAGTAGTTTTCCTGTTTTATCCTTTATCCTTTTTGTTGGGTTAAAATTTACCATTTTATATGTGTTGTTATCAGCTACTAGTTGGTTCATTTGCAGTATGTATGTTGACCTGTCAAGGACAACAGTGGCACTGCCTTTATCCGCTTTCGTTATTATTATGTTTTGTTTGGCTTTTAATGATTTAATTGCTGCTAATTCTGTTTTAGTCAGGTTGTTCTGTATGGTTTTCTTAGTATTTAGGACATTACTGGTTTCTAGTCGTATTTTATCTGCTATATTGTTCGGTAGGGATCTGATGCCTCTTTCAATATGGTAGATAAAATCCAATTTGTTTACTTTTTTGGTGCTATTGCGTAGTTCAGTCCTTTATTCAGTAGCGCAAGTTCGCCGTTGTTCAGGGTGTGGCTTGATAGGTTAATCACATGGTTCTTGCTTGTCGGTGGTTGGTCGCTCCTCGTCTCCCTTGTTTGTTGTTCATTGTTGTTGTTTACTGGGGAGGAAGTCCTCTGATTGGATGGATTCCTGTGATTGGCCACCATATTTTGCCGTTGTTTCAAACTGTGGAATTTTTTCTTGAGTTTTTCTTTATTCTGTTCCAGGGTATGTTTGGCCGAATTGTCAGTAATTCTTTCAAGTGTTTGTAGAATGTCTGGATTAACATAGTTCGATAGTTCGGATTATAATTTAGAAACCAGATTTTGTGTTGGCTAGGTTTTGGCAGGCTGTTTGAATCTGTTCTCTAAGCATTGCTTTTTCTGTGCGGTCATAGATACGGAGTGCCTTAGCGGACGTAAAGCACATCCTGGAGTCTATTGCATCTGCTGCACCTATAACTTACCGTACATTGGTGAAACAATACGGACAATCCCTATACGCAAGAAAGAACACATTAGACACCTTAAATATAACTATTATGGTGAAGCAGGCCTCCCAGACCACGCACTCAACACCTTACACCAAATCAAGTGGAAAAGCACCTGCTCCTTACACCGCACAAAAACCTGGTACGAAAGGAAATTTAAGGAATCCTGCGAAATCCTGATAAACCACCCAAATATTAATAACAAAGATGGCATGAAAATTCCAAAGATCTGGATGGCACACATTCAGCTTACCTAATATGAAAGATCCAGCATAAGTCAGGACTCTAGCCAATCCGTAACTAGTATTAGAAACCATTCCATACCAACTGGCTGGAATGATGTTAATATATATATATATATTAGACAACACTAATAATAGGACTCTAGCGTAGATGTATAATTTTTTATTTTTATTTTATTTTATTTTTTTATTTATTTTTTATATATTTTTTTAAAATTTTTTATTTATTTATTTATTTATTTTTTTCACCAGAGGTCAGGCCAACAATTGTGGTAGCGGTTGGTCAGTGTCTTTAACGAATCAGTTTGATTGTAGTATAGCTTGTTTCCTGCGTATATTTGTATGCTCCAGAAGATGACCTTGACATAAAGGTCAAAACGTCGAATGTAGATTTTAGTTATATTAAACTAAAGTTTTTATTCAAACACGGTAGTTGTCTCCATAATTTTCAAAAATGCATTGGGATCACCGTGTAAGCCTAAAAGAAAGGATTCTTTGATCAAATGTTTAATTTCTAACCCACCACTAAGATCCAAAAGTTAAAATTGGTTTAATACTGTCTTGCATACAGATAATTTACTGTTTTCACTCATTTCAGTTAGAGAATAGTGCAGACTTGTACTGGATTTATTCAAAAGTATAACATCATCTGCATAAAGTAAAAAGCTAAGATAAACATCTACAATTTTAATATCAGATTTAAAACCACTTTCCTTCATAATGTGATCCACATAGATAACGAAAAAGTGGCGATAATGTGCGCGTCCAGACAATTCATTGTTGGAAAATTAATTGCACAAAAATTCTTCACAGATATATGTGAAAAAAAAAAAAAAATAAATATTTCTCATTTCTTTTTTTCCGTATAAAGTTACTAATATTCTTTCTTACTACAGGCTCTGCAGATTGACTATTAATTGTTATAGAACTGGGATAGGATGGTTAGGGAGAAAGAGCACCATATTTAAGAATATTTAGGGATAATAATTACATCCAACTAATATTTATAGTTAACTATTTACATATTCCTATTAACTATTCTATTTAATAGTCAGAATAGTTATTAGGGAGAATAAAATATTAAAGAATAGTTAAGGAGAAAGGGTACAATATTTAAGAATATTTATTCTTCTAACTATTCACTATTTTTATGTTCTGCACATTTAGACATCCATCCAGGCATGATATATTTTTTTTTATCTGAACTAATTCAGAGGGTGACGTACTCCAGTTATTGAATACACATGTATTTTGAAAATTACTCAACTTTTCCTGCATAGACATGTTGTACATTGCTAACATTTACAGAGCTAATTTAAGATCAGAGATTCACTTTTGAGTAATTATATTAAAGAAAATGATAATAAAATTACATAAATCCCATCATCATCATTATGTAAATCAGCATAAGCTAAATTGCCATCTGAGTGTGCAACACTAGTATTTTATAACACTAAGAAATTTAAAATTTTATATTTAGTCTTCTTAAATTAAAAAAAAAAAAATTATATATATATATATATATAGAGATGCATGCTCCCAAAGTGAAATGAGTAGTTAATTACTTCGCTCATGAAATGTTCAAAAATAAACTGTAATCAGAAAAATCATGTCTTTAACAACTGACTAGATAATGCATCCTCTCCCACCAATGAGCTGTGGATTCAAAATTTGCAATGTGCATGGATGTTTTGTGTAATTGTTTTTAGGTAAGATATGAATTTTGTCATCTGATGTGAGACCACAGCACTGCTTACTCGAGGCTTGAAGTGCTTGAGTGGTTTCCATGTTTGGTCATGGAATTTGAGCAGGATTTTTGAACCAGGTTAAAATGAATAAAAATTACAACGAAACTGAAATTAGGAAATGCACCGATAAAAATATTATGAAAATCTAAACAAATAATACATAAAAAAATCTATATTTTGTGAAATTTATCTTGCACTACATTTACTTTTTGTACATTAGTATTAATGCAATATCATTTCAATTTTCTAGTGAATAACATTTTCAGTGAATTTTTTCCATGATGAATACAAAAACAATGGGGGGGGGGGGTGTCTTGTTTAATTGGGCAATGTCTCAGCCGGCATGGAATTCTGTCATGTTGTACTATAGTTTTACATTTCGGTTTAAGCCAATAAGAATACAATTTTGGTTGGGATTTCCTGCAATGAATTGTCCGTGAACCGATAATGTGCACCCTTGTTGCACACCTGATTTTGCATCAAACCATCTCCCGATACCTCCTTCAATTCTGACTGCGGACTTAGAGCTTAAACTGCATTGCTTGCTAAATGATATCCAAAATGTAAGGACAAACTACATTTTTACCTGTATGTGAAAAAATTTTCATACTACAGCCAAATGTAGACATAAATTTTTGCCAGGATACTAATAAATTATATTACACAAAAAATGTCTTATAAGTTTTGTACAAATTAAATTACAGTACATTTTTCTGTGGGACCTTAGGCACAAATAAGTCTTATTGTCCAGTTCCCCATTCTGATATTTGCCCACATCAGTTTATTTGATATTGCCTGCAATTCATGAAAATTATCCTCATATTTAGGTTTGAATACTATAGCTACTCCCTGTTTCACCTGAATATAACATTTTGTATTTGTCGCTTAGAAAAATGTTGCCCGTTTTTGTCTTTCTTTAAGTCATGCCTATTATGTCGATCTGGTATTTATCCAATTCTTCTGCTAGTTCCATTTCTTTTTTATTCATGCTCCTTATGTTGATAGTATGAATCTTGAACTCTGCTGTTGTGGAGTTGGGGATTTGTTCCAGTTGCTGACTTTTTGCTATTCACCCTGGTTCCCTGACAAAAACAATGGGGGGGGGGGGGTCTTGTTTAACTGGGCAATGTCTCAGCTGGCATGGAATTCTGTCATGTTGTACTATAGTTTTACATTTCAGTTTAAGCCAATAAGAATACAATTTTGGTTGGCTATATCTTAAATTGTCAGCCGATCTTCCAGATAGATATATAAACATGCACCCCGATAGGTATGCATGGAGTCCATGCATATCTATCGGGGTGCACCACGAGAAGGTGAGAAATGGACACGAGGTCAGAAGTCCCATTCGGGTCTCTGCATTCCTTAAAAGGCTATATGGATGTCTACTCTCAGTTATACAGCTTTGACCCTTAAGTACCCCCCCATCCATAATTCTCTGTTCTCAAAATATGTTGAAACATGAAGCATTTATATATAACTTCAAACTCAACATAATTTCACCTATTTTTTCATCCTTGGTAATTCTTTTCCATGGAATAAGATTCCATTATCAGTTTTTCTGGAACTAAAACTTTCATCTGTTTAGGATTAATTAAAAAATAAAAAATTATAATTATTAAAAAAAAACCCAAAAAACTGTTACCTTCTTCTCCATCAGAAAGCTTCCTCTTTGGCTTTAGTTCTCTATTTACAGCAGGTGGTGTATCATCCAGTGAACAAATGAGTGTTGGACTAGTGGGAATATTAGCATAAGTGCCAAGAGGGGATGGTGTTAAAGGGCTATGTGTTTCACCTGACATATCTGTATATAATTCTGGATGTTTGGAGTCCATGCTTAAATATCCATCTGATGAAAGAAGACTAGGTCGATACTCATAGTTAAACACTGTTTCTTTGTTGTTAAATAGTCCAGGTGGGGCATTGCTATAAGCATGACGGCGATTTTTTTGTACAGGTATATTGCTTCCTGGAGGAGGAACAGGAATATTAAGACTGTCTTCACTTCTGAGTTTCGGAAAATCATACATGTCATCTATTAAAGCCTCTTTATCACAAGGGGCAGGAGGTGGTACCTTGGTAGATGGAGAAAGATCGTTTTTGTCTAGGTTGTCATCTTTACAACAAGTGAAGGTCTCTGTTGAGAGATTCTTAACAACTGATAAATTTTTAGTAGGAAAAGGAACATCATCATATACAGTTCCTTCTTCAGTTAGAAAGTTCTGGGACAGATCAACATTTTCATATTTTTTTTCTCTCAGGCTAGGCGGCTTAGGTGGGCGTGGAGGTGGTGGTTTTAATGTCACACCGCCTAACGAGTCTTTATGAACAGAGTTAGATGTGCTGTCTTGTAATGATACTGAACACACACTACCAGAAGACAAATCGCCAACAGTTAAATTTTCTACTTGATGGCACACATCACGTGTTTCTTTATGAATTGATTCTGCCTCACTGACAGCAACATTAACAGGAGGCACAATATCATATGCAGATGTACTGATGTTATTTAAAGATGTATCACGTTCCAATCCATATTCAACATAAAATGAATCATGAGGATAAGTATTCCAGTTTACCTTAGGAGGGACGGAAGACATAGTCTCTCCTTCAATCAAAGTGTTGAAAACATTGTCCAGATCAGAAGTTAAAGGACTACTTAGTTGAGATGGCACTTTGTACATATCTTCTGTATTGGAATCAGATGCTCTATTTTCGTTAACTGACCAAACAAAGTGAAGTGGACGTGGATAATCATAAAAATCTGCACAAGTGCCATGATCATTATTTCCAGATTTTGGTGGTGGTGGTGGAGCTTCTTCAGGAAAGTCATTATCACCGCAATTAGCTGAGCCATTAACTAAAGGTTTTCCACTAAAGCATTCGCTAATAGGTATATAAGGATTAGACCCACTCTGTGCTGTTACCAAGTTTGTTGTTGTAATACTAATAGCACTAGATGTTGGGGAAGATGTCACTACTGAGGTTAATGAAGATGAACCAGGAGGCTCCTGTGGTGGTGAATATTCTATAATAAAATGCAAATATAATAAAAAAAATTGTAACATTTTAAACTGCAAAAGATAAAAAAAGAGAAATGCAATATGAAAATAACTGACAATTTATCAGTTTTTAATTATAAACACTAAAGATTACAAGTGTTCTTAAATTATCAAATATGTTTCTGCAACTACACAACTGTCTTATAAATTATCATGTACATATTCTGCTTCGTGTAACTACAGCAACACCCTGCCTTTCACTTTATCATGATCTACTCATACAACTCTTTTCATTTATGACCAATGCCCACTCACACAATGCTGCATCTGCTCACTTGATGGTTTTATGACATGACATTAACATGAATCATCTGATGCACAGTTTTGCGATTTTTTTTTTCATTTTTACAACAGTGTTGCTCACTACACCCCTCTCTCTCTCTCTCTCTGTGTTTTGCTGTAAATTATAAACTATTTATAACTATTATTTTATTGTTGTTAATAATGGCAGATAAAATTCAATGTAAGGGTGCTGTTGCTTCCAGTGAAAAGAAAAAGACGTAAACTTATTACATTAGATCTAAGATTAAAATGATTAAATTTTAATCTTAGTATATTCAATACTGCAATAGGCCACAGGCTAAACTTACATTGCATTGCTATTATTACAGCTGCTAATCACAAAGATAAAATGAAAAGTGTATCTGCAAACTGTGACAACCTTATTGCTGAAATGGAAAAACTCTTAATAGTGGCAAGTGATAACTAGACTGATTGGTATGTTCCCTTAAACTAAGATATTCGCAATGTTTGCAAAAATTATTTGAAATTTTTCATTTGCATAACTGACCCAAATTAATACTTTATATGTCATTTATTCACATGTATGCTTAACAAAATTATTAAACCATTACATACATTCACCTATTAGTGAAAAAAAAAAAAAAAAAAAAAGCATGATTTGTAACCGAAGATATTGTATGACCAGGGTATGCCTGTACTTTAAAATACACGTAAACCTCATATAACAGTTGTTAGGTTCCTATAAAATTTTGTGTAGTGTGAAACCGTGTTATATGGAAAAAGGGAAAAGAGTTATGTTCCAAAAGCTAACAAAAATACACTATTTTTATACATATTAGAAACTTAATTTTATTGAAAATAGTAATAAATGAACAAACATCTTACCAATTGTGATATATATAAGTTGGATAATGTAAATGTTCATTTAATTTCTTCCTCATCATTGTTGCTAAGCACAAACAAATGTTTTCTCTGTTGCAGAGCCTTCTGAATTTTCTTCTGCGGCATCTAGATTTTGTGTATCTTCTGCTTCTTTCAAAAATAAGTAAAGGGGTTTGTTTACTTTTGCTTAATAGATTTTTGTAAATTTCATGATGTAGAGCTAAGCATTTTTGAAACTTCGTTTTGAACTTAATGCTCCTTTCAGCCAAAGGACCAACATTCAAAAACATAAGATTCTAATTGCTTGGCTAAGTTTATGCCTTCTCATTTGCTTTTTAGTGTGAAGTTTGGAATTCTAGATTTTCATCTGTGCCATTACCCTCTGAATTGATTTGGTTTACCAGTTCCACTAAATCCACTTTGTCAAATGGAAGATCCTGCAGCAACAACATCAGTTTTAATTTTCTGTTCATATTTCTTCATAGTCCAGATTGTTGCTTCATTTAAATTTAAATATTTTGATGTATGATACCTTCCTCTTTTTTAAAGGGACTTATCAAAATCTGATATCATTAGCAGCACGTCCCCTCTTCTTCTATCCTGTCTATCCTTCCTAAAAACACTGTATCCTTCACACTCAATACCAATTAGTACTGTTCGATTGCAGAAGAGAGAACTCTTGGCACTTATGCGCATGGCAGAAGAAGTCGAATCCATTCTGATAATAGGGTAAGCAATTCATCTCATGGAATGAGTTTGTTTATTATAACACTTCAGAAAATTAGCTTTTGTTTTATGAACACTGTTTTTAAAGTGGTAACTATTTTGCTTGTATAACAGTTCAAAAATTTTATGCATAGTATTAACAAAATTTAAAAAAAGATATAAAATAAAAAATATTGTAAGCGAAATTTATTTTTAAGAAAGTTTTGTATAAAAAATAATAATTATACAGAAAAACAGAAATTTTTTCAAATACACTTAGCCATTCTAAAATTACCTTTATTAATTCCTTTTATTCTTCACAGTCACTTGAATCAGTGTCCGAATCACCATCACTTCCACTTATATTAATCACCAAATGTTTGTATAATTCTTCAATAATTCTGTCTCTGTCCCAATACATATTTTCCAATGAGGTGCCATGAGAACAATATTTCCCCCAGTGTTGGGGGAAAAAAAACTATAATACTTTTAATCGCCTGTTCTGAAAACTTTAAAAAAAGTTCAACATATCGATATCCCTAATTACGTTACGATGATGAATAAAATGTTTCATTTCTGCCCAAACATGTTCAATAGCATTAATATCAAAATGATATTGAGCATTATGTTAATTTTAAATAGTTTAGTTTTGGTTTTACTTATGCACTACTGAAAGGTTTAACACCATAATTTGTTGATGGTACTGGATCCATCATACAAATAAATATGAACAAAATCAATGCAAAAAAGCAACAACAAAATCAAGCTAGTACAGCAATAGCCAAGAATGTGATTTCGAGTGTTGGTGACGAATTCATACATCCCTTATTCCTTTCTTCCCTTCAATATGAATTGACTCTTCTTGACATTCTCCTAGCTACAGTTCTCTCAACTGTGGGCAGACATTATGCCCCATTCTGATAGCTAAGTCTCACTAATGCCTACAATCTGAGATCCCAACATACTGACCAAAGCAATGAACTCTACCTCCTTTGTTTCTGATACTCCTAGCAAACTATCTGCGTGATATTTTGTATACTCTTGTCTGTAGTCTGTGTGACACAGCTGGACAACTTGCAGATCTGTTCTTCTCTAGTGCCTTATATATGCAGACATCTTTATACATGTCTGATGGTGTAATTTTTTTTTTTTTATCTCTACTTATTTGTATTATTGTAAATTTTATATTATTTGTATTATTATTCTCTATTAATAGTTCTCTCTTATATTTTTGTTATTATTCTTCTCTACTCTACTTTTATTAGTTTATCTCTACTCTTATCCTTTACTACTTTAACCTCCTATCCTTTATTAACCTTACTCTACAAATTAGTACCTAAACTGGGGCAACTCTGGAAATTTATTTAGATTTATTGACTGCGCCACCAGTGCTCTCTACTTGTGGTATTAGATTTAATTATACTTCCGATAGAGTTCTCTCGGAAATTATCCTAAAGCCCTTTTTAACAGTCGTGGCTAACATTAAATGCCTTCACTCACAGGTTCGTGTTTATTTAGAAACAGTGCATTGTGTAAAGATCAGGCGGCACACTTTGTAAACAAAACAAACATAACTTAAATTAAGGGGATATTAAATCCCACATAGTTTTAAAACCGAATAAGAAACTCAAAGATTGGAATCAGAGAGTTTCTTGCCGAATATAGTAAACTATAAAGTATCGGCGACACTAGCGTTAGCCAATGCAAGTGATCCTAGTATGTAGTACAATACCAGGGCAGCTCGTTGCAAAGGTGGGGAAGTTCAGATCGCTATTCTTAGGTATTTTCCATAATGTAAAAACACATTTCCTAGGAAATGTATGCTGTTATTACATTATGAAGGGAGGTCACTACCCAGACTGGTTTCAGCCTTTTTTGAGGCTTCATCAGTGAGTAGCTAGACCTAATACCAAAGTGTATAGCGAAAAGAACTTATGTACTCTGCGAACGAGTTTTCCAAACAGGTGCAACCGTTAAGTTATTTAAGTACAAAGAGCTAATAAGCTTCATTTCAGCAATGAAAACATTACTTAAATTAAGGGGATATTAAATCCCACATAGTTTTAAAACCGAATAAGAAACTCAAAGATTGGAATCAGAGAGTTTCTTGCCGAATATAGTAAACTATAAAGTATCGGCGACACTAGCGTTAGCCAATGCAAGTGATCCTAGTACGTAGTACAATACCAGGGCAGCTCGTTGCAAAGGTGGGGAAGTTCAGATCGCTATTCTTAGGTATTTTCCATAATGTAAAAACACATTTCCTAGGAAATGTATGCTGTTATTACATTATGGAGGGAGGTCACTACCCAGACCGCTTTCAGCCTTTTTTGAGGCTTCATCAGTGATTAGCTAGACCTAATACCAAAGTGTATAGCGAAAAGAACTTATGTGTACTCTGCGAACGAGTTTTCCAAACAAGTGCAACCGTTAAGTTACTTAAGTATAAAGAGCTAATAAGCTTCATTTCGGCAATATTATACTTAATATTGCCGAAATGAATATTGCTCTTTATACTTAAGAAAACAAACATTTATTTACACTAAACTGCAATTACACAAAATCATACAATAGGAAAGGATTCTCTCTTAACTCCACTCTAAGCTTAAAACTTCAGCAATTTAACATTTAGTAAATGCACGGAGTCATGCAACATATTATATCAGCATTCAAAGAAAACTATCAGCCCATTTTAATTCAAGAAATATCATGCTCTATAATTTATAACTAGTAATTCTAACTATATTTTTGAACAAACTATTCTTAGACTAACTTTCCAGTCCTAAACTATGACCTATGTTAAACACAATAAATGTCCCAGTGATTCTCAGTCAATTTCACATATCATAAGCAAACGCAACAAAATTTACTCACACATCTTCTTTAACGCTATTATACACCCATTCCTAGTTCCTTCTTAGGTTCTTTTTGGCTTCCCGTCCGTTTCAGGTTTTGACTTCCATGCAAAGATTCTGTCGTCACCGTTGTCTCACTTGGATGAATCGCGGGCCTTGGAGCACATTTTTCCCGATGTCTATGAATTGGGCGAAGGGTTCGACGATCGAGGCACTTAGCAGACTGTCCCAATTGGCAATGCATGCTGGTCCTGCTTCTCTTCTCCCTCAGAAGTTTCATGGCTCCCGGCTGTCCATTGCGACCTTCAACCAGACCGACGAACACGACGAATCGACTCGCTCTGAAGTTCTCTCTTCTCTTCCTCCCTTCTTCATTCTTAGATGACCTTTATACAATTTTCTCAGGTCTCTCGACGAAGGGTTGAGGCCCCCGAACATTCCCGCACAAACCGTCTCGACCTTCACATTAAAGTTCACTTTTAGTTCTCACCGAATATACACACTTAAACCTATTTTAAAAAACGTGGAACTACTTCAGAAGTATACCGCCTTTTAATTAATGTCCTTGAAGGTGGTATCAGGCTGACTCTGAGCACATTAAAATTCACTTACATTATATACAATTCCTACATCAATACTATGCTGATTTCTAAGGCCCTTGAACTTTACAATTTAGACATTTTCTGTTTTGTACAATCTTGCATGTTAATTCCTTGGGAATAAATATGTGGGCTTTTATATTATTTACAACGGTAATACAAAGTTAGTTTAGCGTGTTTACAAGTTGCGACCTCTGTAAAAGTCGATGCAAAAAGAGGAAAAATCCTACTGCATCGAATTTTACAATGGGTCCAAATCAGACAAACAAAGTTGAAATCATTCTCTCCTCATAATCATTTCCATGATAATGTCCATTCCAGTCATTAACATAGTTGCTCTTACACATATATTCTCATCTCACTATAATTTAGTTTCCCTGACTCTTTGTGTTAGGTCTCATACCAGTTATTAGTTTTTCAAGACTCCTGATATCAAACACAATCAAGTCTAGACCATCCCTCTTATACAAAGCCAATCTTCTCTCAAACTCATTCCACACATCCAAAATCTTGCATCCATTCCTTCTACATAGCCTACACATCGAATAATTTGCCATCATATCCCTTCTTTTTAATCTATTTTTTTTTTTTCATATTGAGGTAATATACTTATGCTTTCTCACTCTTGCTTCTTTCCAAACAACCCTTTCATATCCTCTCTCATACTGAATGTATCACCAGTTAATTGTTAGTACCAACTACAATTACTATTTCATTTACTTTTCTGTTTTTCAATTGCATGTGCTATGTTTTTAATTTTTGCTCTGGGAAAGCTTGAAGTTATAACTTGAAGTATCTCTTTCTTTATTTCATTTCCTTAATAATTTGTAAGATGTTTCTTATTTTTAATGTATATCTTCTTCTATTTCATTAATAAATCTATCCTAAGTATCTTGGGATAAATTTTATTAATAAAATAAATCTATTTTGGGCTTTCTTTACTATGGATTTGGTTATATTTCCATTGTTTTCTTTGTTCGTTTTTGGAGAAAAATGACCCGAATGCTAATCGTTTTTCTTTAATTGCATTTTTAATACCCCCCCCAAAAAAAAAATTCAGAGGCTGACTTTCAAATTATCTTTATTAAACTTTTCCATTATTTTTCTGTATTTCATTAATTTTGGTTTCTTTTAAGTAAATCAAGATTGATATAATAGAATCATTTTTTTTTCTTGCAAAAGATATACTTGTTATATTTCTTATTTATTTCTTTTATCCATTTTTATAAGTATTTCCATTTTAGAGACTAAAATGGAAATACTACTAAGTAATGATCTGATTACTACTTTGATTCACTACTAAGTAATGATCTGAAAAGATTTAATTTCCTCTGTAAATGTGTAATCTTACACATGGAGCTAGTTTATGATTAGCAATGACATCGCCAATTATGGATCTTGTTCTCCTGCCGTTTCAAGTATTGATTTATATTCTTTTTTAAAAAAGGAAAAAAAAGTATGTTATTTTTAAATTACTGAAAATGCAGAAGTAATATTTTTGATCATTATTATTTATGCAAATTTCTCCATTTTTACCTATAATATTTGGGAATGGATTAATTCCAAGTCTAGCATTGAGGCCTCATGCAATCAATATATATATTATTATAATTACTTGACACCTCCAAGGAGTCTCAGACTCATTGAGGGAGGTCACTTGCTCTACAACTCTCTGTCTCCATTTTTACCTATAATAATTGGGAATGGATTACTTCCAAGTCTAGCATTGAGGCCTCATGCAATCAATATATATATTCATCATGAAGGTTATTTTCTTGATCATAAATTAGTAAATAATAATATTTTTTGGTTTACCGATCAGGTGTTGATCAATTTTATTAACTGAACCAACTAGTTTCGCCACACTTATCTGTTGGCATCTTCAGGGCACTTACATATAGGTTTAAACAATCTCACAATTATGCGTAACTGCAACCTGACAAGAATAACTGTAAAAAACTGACTAGAATAATTACAAATAAAATAGTATCGAACGTGAGTGAAACACGTATCGCGTGTACAAGATCAGCTAGCTGTTGCTGAGAAACTTTCTGTAGTTTGTAATAAAGTTCATTTCTTCCATTTTTAAGGTTCTGATTAGGGTTTTCCATATCTCTGGGAGTATTAGGGCTTGATTTCTGTTAAGGTTGACAATAGAACGGGTGACTGTGGCTGCTTCTTTGAAAATTCTTGAATGGTAATCTTCCTCTATGTAAGGGGAACAGCTTTTGTCCCACTCGATGACATGGTTAGTTGTAGAGAAATGAGACGATAGGCCAGAAATGTCCTGTCTGTTGTTTTTGACATAGCCAATGTGCTCCTTTTGCCTGATTTCGAGGCTTCTCGAAGTCTGTCCAATGTAACTCGAGCCACATGAGCATGGAATATTATAAACTCCAGCATATTTGTAGAAAGGATGGTTGTCTTTCGGAGATCTTAGTAGTTTACTAATAGATTCTATTGGTTTGAATGTTACTCTTATTTTATGTTGTTTGAGGAGATTGGCGAGCTTGTTGGAGATGCCACTTACAAACGGAATTGCAATCGTTTTTATATATTGAATATCTTCTTGTTCTCTTTGTGGTGGTTCAGAGAAAAGGATTTTATGACTAGTCTTCTTGAAGGGTCTTGTTGTCCGTTGTGATGCGAATCGCTCTTTTCTTTAACATGTGTACAATGCTGAGTTTATGTGAGATGTGGTGGAGGAGTTGAAATGTAGGTAGCGACCTGTATTGGTCGGTTTTCTGTACACCGATAGATTTATACTGCCGTCAATTTGTTTTTTGATTAAGATGTCTAAAAACGGTAGTTGTTTTTCTCTTTCAAGTTCCAGAGTGAATTTAATAGAATGATGGAAGGCATTGAACTTTTTGAGGAAATCATATATGTCATCTTTGTTATTGTTCCATACGATGAAGATATCATCCACATATCTAAACCAAATTTTAGGTTTAGGAAAAATTTGCAATAAGATTTTGTTTTCTAAGTCTTCCATAAAGAGGTCAGCACATGAAGGTGAGAGTGGGCTCTCCATTGCCAAGCCTGTTAATTGTTGATAGATCTTATTTTTCAAAGAAAAGTAGTTGGAGTTTATGCAGTGAGCAAACAATGAGGTTATATCTTGTGGGAACAAGGTACTTAAGATGTCAATGACCTCTACTACAGGAACGTTTGTAAAGAGAGAGGTGACATCTAAGCTGGCTAGAAGATCATTATCCGATATCTTGATGTTTTTTTAACTTTTCCACAAAATGTTTGGAGTTTTTAATGTAACTCTCCGAGTTGTGGATGTGTTGCTGTAAGAGTTTCGAGAGATGTTTTGAAATAAGTAGGTAGGAGAGTAGATTGCATCAACGATTGGGCGTAAAGGAATACCATCTTTGTGCACTTTTGGCACACCATAGAGTCTCGGAGTTAAAGGTTGCATCGATTTTAGTTTTTTAATCAACCTATATGTAAGTGCCCTGAAGATGCCAACAGATAAGTGTGGCGAAACTAGTTGGTTCAGTTAATAAAATTGATCAACACTTGATTGGTAAACTAAAAAATATTATTATTTACCAATATATATATTATTATAATTACTTGACACCTTCAGGGAGTCCCAGATTCATTGAGGGAGGTCACTTGCTTTACAACTCTCTGTCTCCACTCACTCAATTCTCTAACTACATCGAACCACATCATCTACACCAATGTCATCTACTGTGTTGGCCTCTCCACTATCTCATCATCAGTGACTATGGATCCAAAGCAGTTTTCATCATCCTATTTTACAGACAATCACAAACATCCATGGCAGGATTCGAACCCGCAGCCTTTTGGCTGGAGAGCAGATACGTTTGACCACTTGGCCAACCAGGCCGGCGTACAGCAATAGACAAGAAAGAACGTGATTTCATGTGTTGGTGACAAATTCGTACATCCCTTATTCCTTTCTTCACTTCAATATAAATTGACTCTTTTTGGCACTCTCCTAGCTACAGTTCTCTCAACTGTGGGCAGACATTATGTCTCACTAATGCCTACAATCTGAGGTCCCAACACACACACACACACACACACACACACACACACATATATATATATATATATATATATATATATATAGTCATTTTTAATGCATTTATTTAACTGATTCTGTAGTTCCTCATAAAAATGTTCAGAATCATCTTTTCAAGGTCTTCAGGGACATAGACTTATATTTAAGTAGTTTCTATTTTAAATAATAAATTTACTTTAATCCTTTATCCAAGTGTGAGCAAACAAAGTTTGTGCCTGAAAGTATCTTCAGGACTGGGGTAAGGTAGTACAACACCGGTTCTATTTGTTTCTATAGAACAGTTTCTATTAGTTTTTAATTTAACTGCATTAATTTGATCATTTACAAAATGTACGTATATATATGTATGTATTTTGCCATTTATTAACAATTAAAATGTCCATTCCACTCAAAGCTCTGATATGTTGGCCTCTCCACTATCTCATCATCAGTGACTATGGATCCAAAGCAGTTTTCATCATCCTATTTGATTTGTCCCTTCTAACTGTCCTTACTACATTGCATTTTGCTTTACACTGTTCTGTTCTGTTTCCACAGAAATATCTTTCCTAATCTTTAATGGTTTTTTTTTTTTTTAATTAGCATTAATGTCTTCTGGGGGGGTTCCACCACTTCTTTAGTTTCTTTGTTTCTGAGACTGTCTCTTCCCTGCTCTCTTGATTACAGACACCATTTTGTTGTTCCTATCTGTTGTAACCTTTAGTTTGGCACAGTATGACCTTTGCTGATGTTGCACCAATAAACTCTTAATCAACCAGCCAACCTTAATGGATCTGAGCTCTTTCTCAAGCACTTTCCCTTTAATTTTCTTGCTCAGTATCCATATATTATGACTGAAACTGTGCTTCCATTTGTTATTTGAATTCCAACTTGATAATGACAATCACTAAGCTATGATTCAATTCCATATCTGCTCCTCGAAATGTATGACACAGCTGGATTGATGTGGCCCATTTCTTTTTTACAAGAATCATGTCTAGTATGCTTTGTTCCTCCATCAAGTGAATGCCATGTCCACTTTCTGTATTTTTGCTAGAATTCTGCATTGCAAATTACCATGTCATACTTCAAGGAAATTTGAGCATTTCTTCTCCTCTTTCACTGAAGAGGAGAAGAAATGCTCAAATTGCCTTTAAGTATGACGTGGTAATTTGCAATACAAAATTCTAGCAAAAATACAGAAACATAGTCATACAGAAGTATGACGTGATAATTTGCAATACAAAAGTTTAGCAAAAATACAAAATATAGCAAAAATTGCTTTCTCCATAACCATATTTGCCCATTCAAATTTTCTCCAATGATCAGTGTATCTTTTTCTGGTACTAATTCCAAGATTATTTAAAAGTTATTAGAGAGTAATTATTTCTTCTTCAGTGCTTTCTGAAGTGGGTGAACAGACCTGGAAAAACAGTGATGTTAAATGGTCTTGCTGGAAATCTTGCCATTATCATTCTTTAATTATTTCTTCTTCAGTGCTTTCTGAAGTGGGTGAACAGACCTGGAAAAACAGTGATGTTAAATGGTCTTGCTGGAAATCTTGCCATTATCATTCTTTAATTTACTGGTTTATATCCTAAAAATGCTTTTCTTCCAGTGAGAAGAAATCCAACCTCTACTTCATGTTTTGTACTACTGTTACACCTGATGACTTTTACACTGTTCATTTCCCATGACTCTGTCCAGTGCATCTCTGCTAATCCAAGGATATTGCATCATATCACTCCATTACCTTGCAAAAGTCAGCTTTCCAGGAGTCCTAAATTACGGACATCCCACTTTCCTACTGATAACATGACTCTTGCCAGTATTTTTATTGAACTTCTTTTGGTAAGTTGTTGATCCAACTCAAATTGCTCAGTTGGGTATGCAGATCTTGTTTATCTGGGCAATGTCTAAGCCAGGATGTTTTACTTTTCTTTTGTATTTTCATATTGCATTAAATTTCAATTGTGTTTCATTTTCAGTCAGTGCATCAACACTTGTCTCATCAACCTTAACACTACGAGTCCTATCGATGTAAATATACATCGATAGGACATTAGTCCCAGTAGCTCTAGGACTCAAAGTGTTAATGGTTTGTTCAGCTTCCCCTGACATGACAAACAGACACTGTTTGCAGCCAGTCACTAGGGATCAGACACTGCTGTTGCCTGTTGGTTCATGGGAGGTATTTCATTTTCCTCCTACTAATCATCTGTCACCTTGAGATGTGCCTCTGGGGGGGGGGGAGTCTCGTGGGCACATCTGAATGAATGTGCCCTAACCTACAAATCCAGGCTCTCCCAAGGGATTCTGATATATAACATGATATAAATCACATATAGTTTTTTGTTCCCTTTAGCTACTTTTCTGTTTCTGTTAATCACTGCTATGTTAATCTTTTTTGCTTTTTTATTCAAGTGTTAGCAAACAATGATCAGATTTCTCTTCCATTGGACTGACCTGCACATCAGATCATTTTCCTGGCACAACCACATTTCAACTATAGCATCTGCAGCTGCAAAAAAACTTAGCATACTTTTCTACACAAGACACTACTTCACACCTGCTAACTCTATATAAAGCCCAAATCTAACCAGCCATGAAATATTGCTCTAATATTTTACGCCAGATACAGGTTCTCATGTCACTGATGGAAATTGAACCCAGGTCTTTCCGACCAAAGGGTTTTGTTTATACCAACTGAGCTACAGAGGCTTGTATAGTTATCTGTTAAATAGTTATATATTTGATTATCAATTAGTGTATATATATATATATATATATATATATATATATATTTATGAAAAAGCTTTAATGACTGATACCGAGAGAAAAAAAAGATGACATGGTATATTTGAAAAGATGCTACTAGTTTACTAGTTTTGTTGAATTGATCAACATCTTCAGGTATCAACAACCAAAGAAATATATAAAGAATTACAAAGACTTAAAATTGTAATAACAGAACAAGTACAAAAAAGACAGTAGCGTGTGTTTGAAAACAAAAAGCGAGCTTGAGTTCCAAACAAACGTATACTACGCGCTGTCGCGAGTGCGCCAATACTGAACAGAGGCAACTTGTGCATCAGAGAAATTGAAACTTAGGCTGTTATTGATACGAGAAGAATCTAGAGAAATTTCTCTAGATTCGACAATCTTTCTCTCGAGTTCATCATAGCACACATGAATATTAGAAGTTTGAGTCCAGTTCACAATGTGTTGGCGGCCTTCATCTGAGTTAACTGAAAAGAGAACGTGGCGAGAAAAAGCGCTGGCTCTAGTCCTGTTATAAGAGATATCTCTACGGTGTTCTTCCAAACGTAGAAGGATGGATTTAGCAGTCTGGCCATAGTATGGCTTTCCACAATCACATAAAATCTTGTATACTCCTGAAAACTGAGTTTGAAGATGTTTCTCTTTAGGTTTACTAAGTATTGAACGAAGTTTTGGGAGTGTAGTGAAGCAAGTTCTGAAGTTAAACTTCTTGAGAATTTTTGACAGTTTTGGTGAACAAGAGCTGATGTAAGGCAAAGAGATGAAGGGGGGAAGAGCCTTCATCTCTGAAGGCTCTTCGACTGAACTACACAACAGAACTAATAATTTATTAAAAACCACCTTGGAGTTACAAAGAAACATTCGTCCTTCTCTTAGGTCACTTCATCCCTTGATTCCTCGATTGTATGGTCTCCCCAAGATTCACAAAATAAACTGCCCACTCAGACCTATAGTTGAGGGCATACACTCTCCTATCTATAACCTCTCCAAATATCTCGTAAGTTTTCTAAGAAATCTTTCTGGAATTTCCTCTTCACATATTAAAAATTCTGCAGATTTTGTTTCTAAAATCAAGAATATCAAACAAAAAAAACAGATTTAATGGCCAGTTTCGATATTGTTTCTCTCTTTACAAATGTACCTGCTCAAGAAATCCTCTATCTTCTCAAGAACAAAACTCTTTGCTCTACTCTCCCATTGCATAGTCAGGATACATCAAATATGACAATAAGATCTACTCACAAAACTCAGGTCTGGCCATGGGCAGCCTGCTCTCTCCAATTCTCGCAGATATATTTCTCAACGATTTTGAAGAAAAAGCTACTAACTCCTTCCACCTTAAACCAAAATTCTGGTATCGTTATATTGATGATATTTTCCTCATCTGGGAAGATGGTGTCAACAACCTCAATTTATTTTTGGCCACATAAACAAGTGTCATGAAAAAATCTCTTTTACCTTCGAACTGGAATCCAATGACTGCCTCCCCTTTTTAGACCTGAAACTTACCAGATGTGCTGAGAGTATTAAAATCTCAATTTTAAGAAAGCCTACTCATACTGATAGACACCTTCATGCTTCCTCCCATCACTATCCCCCCGCAAAAATTTGGTATTATTTCCACCTTAGCTCTTAACTCGCGACAACACGTAGTATACGTTTGTTTGGAACTCAAGCTCGCTTTTTGTTTTCAAACACAGGCTACTGTCTTTTTTATACTTGTTCTGTTATTACAATTTTAAGTCTCTGTAATTCTTTATATATTTCTTTGATTGTGATACCTGAAGATGTTGATGAATTCAACGAAACTAGTAAACTAGTAGTATCTTTTCAAATATACCATGTCATCTTTTTTTTCTCTCGGTATCAGTCATTAAAGCTTTTTCATAATATTCCAATAGAGTAAAAAAAAAAAAAAAAAAAAAAAAAATATATATATATATATATATATATATATATATATATATATATATGTATGTATAAGTATTTCCTCCTCAGCTAATTAAGTATGCACCAAACCAGAATCATTTAATACTCATGCAAGTAATGGATAGTAGTCTTACAGCAAAAGATAAGTAATCAACATTATTTTGGCTAAATTTTATTATATGCCTTCTGAGTATTTGGCTAAATACTCAGAAGGCATATAATAAGAATAAATCGAACCTAACAAAAGAAACGAGGAGAAAAAATGAAATGAACTAAATGACAAAAAAATAAAAAAATAAATAAACAAAAATCGAAAAATTCTAAATGGAATTTAAAATCTCATTTAGACAAATTAAAAGGAAATAAATAAAATTTAAAAAAAAAATGAAAATTAAAGGGAAATATGGAACAATGCACCAATATTCCACTTTCTAATTTCATTCATAATACTGTGGACTGCTTCATCAAATCTACTGAACATGGAAAATTTTAGTTTAATTTTTAAGTATTCATTCAATAACCAAGTACCCAAAAAAGTACCCTTTTCTGTTATCACAAAATCCTATCTCTTAAAACTTAATGGTCAGAAGCAACTGAGATTTAATGATGTAATAAGCAATGCAGTAAAAAAGTAAAAAATAAAGTGTCATAATGCCAAATTATGAACAAATGAATGTTCACAATTTGTTCATGTAACAAATGAATGTGTTTGGTTTCAGTAAAATCTATATATTAAAAATCTGAAACAGTAAAAAATTGCACTAGTTCAATTCTATCATCCTCTATTCTTTTAAACCATGAATAAATTATAAAAGATCTCATCTTTGCTTTACTTCATTTATATAAGTAGTATTAGGATAATGATTAAATAATAATGTTTGCCATAATTTATGAATATGCCTCAATCAATAAAGACCTACCTTCTTCAATATGAATTTTGAGTCCACATACAGAACATATACATTCTACCCATTTGTTCATGTCTATCTCTGTCTTAGCTACCAAATAGTATATTCGCTTCGGCGTTCTGATATCAAACACGAATTGATAATTTGATCTCCTGTTTTCAAACTGCAATCCAGCATCAACCTACAGAAGCATTATTCCTGTTACATACTATCCAATACAAAATACAAACCAAATATATTAAAGAGCACAAAGTAAAAAGGTAGTGTCTACAGGTGCTATGCTGACTGTGGGGAAATCACTGTACAGTATGTCCCTTCCATATTGGATGGATGCATTTTCATAAAATTTATATAGCATGTTAGTTGCAACTTTTCAGTAAAATTTTATTTGTACAATTAGCATTTGTGAACTGCCTTTACAATTTGAACTGATTTCAAGTTATATATAATCTTTAATTTAGAAAATTTGCTTTACATAAACTGTTTGTTTTCTGCACCCAATGACTGAATTATAAACAGTTGTTACTATGCATTAACTTCAATTGGCCACTTGAAAGAGGATATTAACACAAATGTATTTAGTTAGATATTGTGACAGGAGCTACAATAAAACCTTTTTGCTTGCATGTATGCAGTATATTGTTTGAAGATGGGGACGTGTTTTTCATTATGAGCTATCATTCCAGTTGTCTACAACTGCACTAATTATTGTTAAATATAGTACATAGAGTAAACAAAAGCACTTGTTATTCTTGTATATTCCAGATCTGACAGAACACAATAAAAATTCATCTATTTCTGAATAAAAATGAATCTTTATATATATATATATATATATATATATATATATTATAAGAAGTGGGCTGTATCTAATACAACAAAATATTAGCATATGCGAGATATATATTATTGATAAGACAGAGATGCTGAAAAAAAGGGAAAAAAATGTACTGAAAGTAAGATTTGCAAAATGGATAATTAAAATGATAATCAGAAATTATTTAGGCATATATTGCTTGTAAAATATATATATATATATATATATACACACTGATCATCAGTGAATAAAATAAAATTCTTAGAAAATCAAGCAAAATATTAATAAAACAGATAAAGCCTGTGTAGCTCAGTGGATGTGGTGTTTGCACACCACGGCGCTTAACTGCATGAAGAAAGACTTGCTTTCGATTCTAGTCGGTGACTAGAGGAAATTTTTCTAAGCCTTTTTTCGACCGGTTCCCGAGTTAGTCGATCTCTGGCATGGGCAAGTGAGTTTTTCCTCCCGGAAACTCGGGTTTTTCGACCTGCTAACTCAAAAAAATCGACCGTAGAACCCACATTATTTCAGACATTAAATATATTGGGTTTAGGGACCACGAGATGGTGGCACGTGTTGAGCTGTCTCTCTTCACTGTGTGCCGCTTAATTAGTGATAGCCTTGGGCCAGCTATCTCTGATTGGGTACAGTGGAGATTGAACTGCCCACTCAGTCTCCAAAAGTTAGATCGGGCTAAATGGCCTCGCCTACTCCCCGTATACGGGAATAAAAAGGCGTTAGCTGAAATAAATACATATAAATAACAAGTACAACAAATTGTACAAGATGATTTGTTACTCCATCAAAATACATCAATATTATTAGTTTATTTGCTTAACCCCCCCTCCCTCTGTGAATATATTTATTGAGCTATCAAATGTATATAGCCACTGTTTATTATTGGTTTGTTATTTATATTTCACAAACAAATGCTCTTTCCCTCTCCTCATAAATGTTTATTATTATTCCCATTATAAATGCAAATATGCATATCTAGAGTTCACAGGAACACATGCTATTCTCTCTGCTCAGCAATTTATAGGATACACTATAATATCACAAAGGTAAATTATTAATTCATTTGCAGTAATGCAAGTATTTCTCACACCTGTTCTTTCTTTCCCTTACATTTGCCATTCTCATATGGCTCATTAATAATGGTTCACATGTTTACACATTTTAGTAACTCAAATATATCAACCAAATTTAGCATTCTCCTTAATTTTTGATTTCTAATATATCCTAAAACAATTCATTCTCCTCACTCTCCCCTCCTCCCCACATGAGCATTTCATTATAATCAAAGAACCCACCACAATATGTGGTGCATAGTGTGTGTCTGCCAATACAAAAGCATGAAATTCTAGTGGGGCATAATGGTGTTATTTTTGTCATCTGAGAAGAGGTCAGGATGGCAGGCAAGAGACTCCGATTCCCTAACATGAAATTGTTAAATACTATTTACAAATAATCACAATAAGATTTGATAAAATTTAGGAATCTTATTGAATGTAATGCATTCTGTTATTCACAGAAAATATTAGCATCAGCATTATTTCTAGACCTTCATGAAAAGAATGGGTTTTCCTCAACACACACTACCAAGTTAATAGCCAACTTGTACAGGAAGCTAGAAGTCACAGTAAGAACAGGTTGGATTAACTGATTGGCTTCAAGTTGGAAAGGGAGTTAGGCCATGATGTTTACTTTCTCCTCACTTGTTTAGTATATATGCTGAGGACATCATGTGTGAAGCATTGGATGAGCTCAAGGCAGGAATTAAGATAAGTGGTGGTGGATAATTAGTAATCTGAGGTATGCTGATGATACTGTACTCCTATGTAATGACAAAGAAGAACTAGGTCAAATTCTTGATAAACCTAACAAGATCAGTAATAACAGAGGACTTCAATTCAATCCTAGCAAGCAAGACAAAGATAATGGTTCTCAAAAGGAAATACAAAAAGGAAGCTCTTGAGAAACAAGTGTACCTTAATGGAGAGAGAATTGAGAAAGTCAGCAAGTTTGAGATACTGGGATCCATTATTAATGTGAAGAATTGCTGTTCAGAAGATCAGGAATGGCTAAAACAACAGTCAAAAACATGTTTAAAATCTGGAAGGATAAATCTATCTCCATGGGAACAAAGTTGAGGAATTTGGATGCAGTTGTTTTTTCAACAGCGACTTATGGATGCAAGACTTGGAACCTAAAGAAGTCAGATACGAAAAGGATAACTGCTTTTGAGATGTGGTATTTGCAGAAAGCTGTTGAGGATATCATATACTGAAAGGCGTACAAATGAATGGGTGTTAGAAAAGATCAGCAGAACTTTAAGGCTCATTAAGGATATTGAATTGAAAGAAGAAAGTTGAAATATTTTGGACACATCGAAAGGATAGGAGGACATCTCAGAACAGTAACAGAAGGTAAAGTTCCTGGAAAAAGAGGAAGGGGCAGATTGTTAATGAGATGTATGGATGTGTGGCGTGACTGATCTTCAGAGAGTTGAAGCCTCCAGAAAAGCATACACAGAACCACATGGTGAGGACTGGTGTGGCAAATCATCGAGCATTAGAGTGACCATACGGCATCTGTGGATGGCCAATGAAGAGATGATGGAGTCATTAGATTCTTCATGATATGTCCTTACATCTAACACATTTTAATATCTACTACAACTTGCTATGAACTCATTTGTTGGTATATTGATGATCCAACCTGAAAAGTATCCACTTCAATGTGGAACAACTGTTTGTGGTAGAAGGGAACTTCCAGTGCCAGTACTGGTAGTTTTCATTCTTCCTCTGTTTCTGTACTATGCTTCACTCTACTCTTGAGTGTTTATTATTATTATTATGGGTGGTCTTGGATGACCAGGTCAGAATCAATCAATCAGCTAGTGGACTTGCAAGGCTTTAATAGTGTGTTGTAAGTCTCCTTCTCCCATAATCTTGGGCAAGGACACAAAAGCTTGATGCAGTGCTGGTGTAACATCTGGAGTAACACTGGAATTCCACTTCCAAGAGCACATACTGCTTGGCAGATACTGTGCATCAGATAGTGCCAGATATTTTAACTCAATTATCAAACTAAATTCCATTACTATACAACTTCCTCCCATGCCACATGCGAAAACATCATACATTGATCACTTGACAATTTTCTGTTCATTCTTGTAACATGAGCTGAAAAGCAACTTTAATAAACAAATGGTTCAGTTTTTTTTTTTTGCCAAAAAACAAGTGTGTACATACATTTGCCAAAAAATAAAAAATAAAAAAAACCAAAGCTATTTGATAAACTCTCTTACCAAGTTATAAATCTTGATTGTATCACCTCTTCTCCTCCATTTTTAGGAGTCTTGAACATCTCACAATGAAACTGCCTCCAAACTAAAATATTATTATTACATGACACCTCCATGAAGAAGCTTAGAAATGGAGGAAAGAGTGTTGTAAAAGGAGTTAGAGATGATAAAGGTGACATGAAAACGGGAGAAAAAGATATTCTTGAAGTATGGAGTAATTACTTTGAAAAATTGCTAAATAAAACAAGCAGTGATAGCACAATGGTAAAAAACATTCAACAGGTCAGGAATACATATTCATACTTGAATTAGAAAAAGCCAAATGCTTGAAATGTGGAAAGGTAGCAAGATCAGATGATATTCAATCAGAAATGCTGAAGTATGGTGGTATAAAAGTCTTAAAGTGGCTGCACTGCATAGTTCAGAAAGCCTGGACAGAGGGACAAATTCCCGATGATTGGAGTAGAGCTCTCACAGTACCAATATATAAAAAGGGAAATAAAACCGAATGTGAGAATTACAGAGGTTCTCTACAGAGTGTTCCTAGTAAGATTTATGCAAGAATACTTGAGAAAACGGTTCAGAAGAATTGTGGAAGAAAAGTTTGGTAAAGAACAAGCTGGATTCAGGCCAAATAGAGGCTGTCAGGAATAGATCTTCACTTTACAACAAATAGTGGAGAAAGCATGGTAATATAACAAAGATCTGTAGTTAGTTTTGTCGATCTGGAAAAGGCATATGACAAGGTGCCAAGAGAGAAGCTATTCAATACGCTACAGTTATATGGTGTCAATGGGGCTTCATATCAAGCAATACTTGGTCTTTATTTGAGTTGTAAGTCAGCAGTTAGAATTGAAGGAAGTACAGGAAGATGGTTTAATGTTAAATCTGGTGTGAGCAAGGATGTACATTATCCCCTCTGTTATTCATTATCTATATGGATCACATTATGAAAGAAAGTGGTATTAAACATGATATCAAAATTGGAGATGTTAATCTCAGCTCTTTGCAGATGACATTATACTTCTAAATAAATCCGCTACAAGTCTGAAAGATCCCCTGACTAAATCGAATAACTGTTGTAATAGATATGGTATGAAGGTCAGCAATAAAAATAAAAAGACAAAGACAATGAAAATAGGCAGAATCATGAAAATGTCAACTGCGTTGTGAATGGAGAACCTGTGGAACAAGTAAAACATTTCAGCTACTTAGGCATAATTTTTAGTGAAGATGGTAAATTAAATATGGAAATCGACAATAGAATCAACAAAGCAAGTATGGTAAGAAGTCAACTGAATAAATTAATAGAATAAGAGAGAAATTAGTCGGAACACTAAATTAGCTATATACAAGACAGTGTTCAAACCAGTTTTAACTTATGGATCTGAGAGCTGGGTCAGAAATAAAACACTTGATCAAAGACTAGAGACTGCAGATATGAGAGTCCTGAGAAAGATTAGAGGCATGAACAGATGGCATCAATGGCAATATCATATTAAAAACGAGGATATTAGGACAGAACTTGACATTGTCAGCATCCAAGAATGCGTTAGTAGAGCTAATCTCAGGTGGTATGGTCACTTAACAGAATGGGAGAGGAAAGATTAGCAAAACGAGTGTTCTCTGCCAGGTTGACAAGAAAACGACCCAGAGGAAGACATAGATGGATTGATATGGTATAAAGTGCCTTAGACAATAGAAATATAACATCTGATAATGTTGAAGTCTTGCCAAGTAACAGACTGATTTGGAGGAAAATTGTGGATAGGAAGTTAGTAATGATGTAAATTCATCATGTAATACAATCATATCCTGTACACCCCTCCCCCTTGAGGGTACATGGCAGGAATTTGATGATGACACCTCCATGGAGTTCAAGGATTCATCGCAGGAGGTACCTCTACTCTACTTCACTAAATACATCTCAATCTCTCCACTACTATTTAATTCTCCTACTACCACACTACTATCATCAACACCACACATCGCCCATCATCGCTAAGAATTATTTTTTGTCTGTAAATTGCATGTGTTCTGAAGGTGTGTGTATGGCATGAATAAAAATAGAGCTTAAAAGCTGTGTAAAGGTTGTACTTTTTTTTAAAGATCTGGCTACTTTTTCTGATGTGTCATAGATTGTAAGGGATGGTGATGGCATTTCTGAAATCCTTCTGAAGCAATGGCCAAGGAATGGGGGGTGGAACAGATTAATTTTTTAATTCTGTAATCACTGTAGCCATGGGAAAGGAAAGTGTTGTGTATGTGGTTGAGTTCATTTGATAGAGAGGTTCTGCTTGAACAAAGATTATGATTATAGTTTTAATAATGCCATATTGTTGAGATGGGTGGTGGTAGTGGGAAAGTTGTGAATGTATCTGCCTGTGTGAGTGGGTTATCTTAGGTGCTATGGTGACTCAATGAGAATGGGATAAGAAAGGTAAAAAGGTGTTTGCAGGATGGCAGATAAGAGATTCAGAATGAGCAGGTGCAATGATAGTAAAAGTGCCTTAGAAAAACTAAAGCATGAGACCTGACAATATTGTACTCTAACAGATTAATTTAGAAGAAAATTGTTCATGTAGTATTATAATAATATCCTGCACATTCTCCCAGGGTGCATAACAGGAATTTGGTGATAATGAAAAAATAAGTTGCTTATTTTCTTTTGAAGATTCAACTATTGTTTTTCAACTACTGTTGTTGGGGGAAAAAAAAATTAAATAAATAACTTTATGCAGGACTGTCATGGAGTTATGACACTCATCATAGTAGAGTCTACTTCAGATAACAAAGTTTATCATACCATCCATTCACTGTCTGTACTTTCACTACACTCTCATGCAATGCATTCCATGCTCTCATCACTTTTAATGAGGAACAAAAGCTACCTTTCAATCTCTTACTCATCACTGCCTGTCAACTTCTAAAATTGCTTGTGTCCTCTCTTTTTCCTTTTGCTATTACATGAAAAATCTTTTAGCAGCATAAATGTCTAAATCATATTACCTCTGTCTTCTATCAATTCTATCAATATCTAAGGATAACCTCTGCAGATTATATGCCCTCAGTCTATCTTTAACCAACAGCCACAGTCTTAATAACATTTTTGTTACTTGCCTTTGTATCCCAGGGTGTTATTTCAATTTCATCGCCATGAAATCTTGGTAACCAGATATAGCACAGTAATTAATTAACATAAGATTTAACGGGGTACTTAAGGGTCAAAGCTGTATAACTGAGAGGAGACCTCCACATAGCCTTTAAAGGAATGCAGAGAACTGACCAGGGCTTCTGACCTAATGTCCAGTCCTCACCCTCTCGTGGTGCACCCTGTTGGGTATCTACCTGGATACTGAACGAACGACGATGGGCTGGCAATTTGGGATTTAGCCGACCAAATTATAATTCTTATTGGCTTAAACCAAATTACAAAATGACGGTACAACATGACAAAATTTCATGCCGGCTGGGTGTTGCCCGGTCAAACAAGGGCCCCTCCCCCCCGTTGTTTTCATCAGGGAACCAGGGTGAACAGCGAAAAGTCAGCTACTTGAACAAATCTGAAAAAAAATCCCCAACTCAACAACACCAGAGTTAAGGATCGGTACTATCAACATAAGAAGCCTGAATGGCAAAGAAATGGAGCTAGCTGAGGAATTAGATAAGTACCAGATCAACATAATAGGATTGATTGAAACAAAAAAGACAAAAGTTGGTGAAATCTTTCTGAGCAATAAATACAAAATGTTATTTTCAGGCAGTGATAATCAAGGAAAAGAAGGAGTAGCCATTGCATTCAGTACTAAATATGAGGCTAATCTTCTTGAAAGGCAGGCAGTCTGAAGTAGAGTGATGTGGGCAAATATCAGAATGGGGAATTGGACAATGAGACTTATTTGGGCCTATGATCCCACAGAAGATTCTACTAAGGTAGAAGTGGAGGAATTTTTTGATGCTTTAGAGAAAGCAACTGACACAATGAAAAAGGAAAAACTGGTCCTTGTTGGGTACCTAAATAGCAGAGTAGGAAATGATTGTCAGACATACAAAAATATATTGGGAAAATTTGGAGAAAAGAGCAAAGCTAATAATAATGGCAAATATTTGTTGTATTTCTGTTCAGGACATGGACTGGTTATTACTAACACCATGTTCCAACATATAAATGTACACAAATTCACATGGAGAGAAGAGGCAAGAAATAAGAAAAGTCTGACTATGCTATTGTTGATAGTGATGTGCAGGACAACAGAGTGTACAGAGGATTTGAAATTGGAAGTGATCACTATTTAGTCTTGAGCAGGATAAAATTGAATTTCATATTGAAAAGAATAACATGTAAGAAAGTTTTAAAGCGAATAAAAGTTGAGCAGCTCTCAGATGTGAACTGTAGACTAAAACACACAAAGATTATTGAAGAAAAAATGAAAGTGTTTGAGAACAGGACCCAAACTTGAGAGATTCAGTGGCAAGCCTTGAAGAAAACCTTGATTTATTCAGCCAGAGAGACGAGTGGTGAGGTTGTCTGCAAGGATAGAAAAATCAGAACTCCATGGTGGACACATGAAGTTAAAGAGGTAGTGAAGGAAAATAAAACAGCATATCAGAAGTTCCTGGCAAATAAGTCAGCATGTGCTCCTAGAGAATACAGAGACAAATGTAAGAAAGCTAAACACTGTAAAACTAGCTAAACAAAAGTCATGGGAGAACTTTGGCAAGAACATAATATCAAGAAATAATACATAGAAAATATAATATATAGAAACATAATATATAGAAAATAAATATCAAGAAGGTGGCAAAATATTTTGGAGGTTGTTGAAGAAGCTTAGAAATGGAGGAAAGAGTACTGTAAAAGTAGTTAGAGATGATAAAAGTGACATGAAAAAGAGAGAAAAAGATATCCTTGAAGTATGGAGTAATTACTTTGAGAAATTGCTAAATGAAACAAGCAGTGATAGCACAATGGTAAAAAACACTCAACAGGCATAGAGTCAGGAATACATATGCAAACTTGCAGTAGAAAAAACCATCAAAGGCTTAAAATGTGGAAAGGCAGCAGGAGTAGATGATATTCGACCAGAAATGCTGAAGTATGGTGGTATAAATGTCTTGCAGTGGCTGCACTGCATAGTTCAGAAGGCCTGGACAGAGAGAGAGAGAGAGAGAGAGAGAGAGATGAATTCCTGATGATTGGAGTAGAGCTCTCATAGTACCCATATATAAAAAGGGAAATAAAACTGAATGTGAGAATTACAGAGGTAATTCTCACATTTCCCTACTGAGTGTTCCTGGCAAGATATATGCAAGCATACTTGAAAAACGGTTGAGAAAAATTGTAGGAAAAAAGCTTGGTGAAGAACAAGCTCGATTCCGACTAAATAGAGGCTGTCAGGAATAGATCTTCACTTTACAACAAATAGTGGAGAAATCATGGGAATATAACAAAGATCTATATTTGAGTTTTGTAGATCTGGAAAAGGCATATGATAAGGTGCCAAGAGAAAAGCTATTCAATAAACTACAGTTATATGGTGTCAATGGGGCATTATATCAAGTAATATTTAGTCTTTATTTGAGTTGTAAGTCAGCAGTTAGAATTGATGGAAGTACAGGAAGATGGTTTAATGTTAAATCTGGTGTGAAACAAGGATGTACATTATCCCATCTGTTATTCATTATCTATATGGATCACATTATGAAGGAAAGTGGTATTAAGCATGATATCAAAATTGGAGATGTTAATGTCTGCTCTTTGCTTTATGCAGATGATGTTATACTTATCAATAAATCTGCTACGAGTCTGCAAGATTCCTTAACTAAATTGAATAGCTGTTGTAATAGATATGGTATGAAAAATCAGCAATAAAAAGACAAAGACAATGAAAATAGGCAGAATTGTTGATAATCTCAAACTGCATTGTGAACAGAGAACAATGTGAAATAGACAACAGAATCAATAAAGCTGGTATAGTAGGAAGTCAATTGAATAAATTCATATGGAATAAGAGAGAAATTAGTCGGAACACTAAATAGCTGTATACAAGACAGCGTTCAAACCAGTTTTAACTTATGGATCTGAGAGCTGGGTCAGAAATAAAACACTTGACCAAAGACTAGAGACCACAGATATGAGAATCCTGAGAAAGATTAAAGCTGTGAACAGATGGCATCAATGGCAATATCATATTACAAACGAGGATATTAGGAAAGAACTTGACATTGTCAGCATCCAGGAATGCGTTAGCAGAGCTAATCTCAGGTGGTATTGTCATTTAAACAGAATGGGCGAGGAAAGATTGGCAAAACAAGTGTTCTCTGCCAGGTTGGCAGGAAAACAACCCAGAGGAAGACTAAGATATAGGTGGATTGATATAGTACAAAGTGCCTTAGACGGCAGAAATACAAGATCTGATAATAATGGCGTCTTGACAAGTAACAGACCGATCTGGAGGAAAATTGTAAATAGGAAGTTAGTAATGATGTAAATTTTTCATGTAGTATTATCATATCCTGTACACTCCTTAAGGGTACATGGCAGGAATTTGATGATGATGACAGATTTAACTTACATATATATTTTATTGGTATAAAATTTCTGCCCTGGTATCAGGGGCATCTTCAGCATGACTTTCAGATTAAACAACAAGAACAGAAACCTGTAGATTCAACAATGAAACATGTGAACCACACATACGTGAGGTAGTGCATCATGGTGTAATTACATTAAGGTTCTAGTGAAAATAACTAACAAGCGATTTAAAAAATTAAAATAAAAATTAAAAAATAAAAATTAAATCTGGAATTTGTGAGGAAGAACTATTTCCCATAAGAGGGATAATTTAAGTCCATTTGTTTCTATTTAGATTTGGTCGATGTAGTAAGTCTTAAGACTTTCCTTGTACAGACAGTACAAGAGATTACTTTTATTGAGAACCTTAATTTTTCTCCATATAATTTTGTGTCTGGTGGTGATAGCATGTTCCACAAGTTCCAATTTTTCTGACTCATGGAACTTAATGCAGTCAAAATGTTCATTACGATGCATGACCGCAGATCTACCTTTGGCCAAAATATGATGAAAATATGATAATAAAACAGAAGTTTATCTTTAGCTGAGACTAGACAAGTAGATATCTTGTTGATAGGGTGGAAGGACACCTGTAGGCAAGAGATCTAAGTAGTTTGGCTATACCCTGTCATCTACCTCTCATCATGATAGTGATACAGAGGTGGTCTATTGTGTCACTATTCCCTATATGAAAGGAGTCTCTCTAGATCTGTTGGCCTAAAAGTGTCTTTCCATCCCATCAACAACATATCTACTTTTCTAGGCTCAGATAAAGATAAACCTCTGTCTGAAGTCTATCAAAATCTCTGCCAGTGTGGATTATCTGTGGCTGTGTGTCACTAGATGTTATGAGCCAGAAAAATCGGGACTTGCAGAACATGCTATCCCCATCAGACACTGAATTCTTTGGAAGAAAATTAGGGTTGTCCATAAAAGTAATAATTTCTTAGAACATCTATACAAAGAAAGTTGTGAAACCTTGATACAACGACAGAATCTAAATAGAAACGATGGACTTAAATTACCTTCTTATGGGAAATTTAATTTTTATTCAATTTTTTTTTTAAAATCTCTTGTTAAACTTACTTTTACTAGAGCCTTAATGTAATTAGACCATGACATTCTACATTATGTATGAGCAGTTTGTGCATTTCATTGTTGAATCTACCGGTTTCTGTTCTTGTTTAACTTGAAAGTCGTACTGAAGATGCCTTTGATGTGAGGGTGAAAAAATTTATACCAATAAAATATATACGTAAGTTAAATATATCTTATGTTAATTATCATGTCTTGCATTCCTATTTGTCAAGCTACAGCATAGTAATTCACATGTGGTTCTGATCAAGGTTTGTTATAATATAACCAACATCCTATCAACATCCTGTCATTGCTGCTGTTCAACATTCTCTTCAGTATTGTGGCAATTAAATGGTTTATTCTTCACCTCTAGATCCCAAAATTCAAAAATCTTATACTTAGCTACATCAAACTGACATCTCCATTCATTTGCTTACTCATCCAGCTTATTCAACATCTCTTTAATCTTGACTTTTGAATGTATCAAATTCACAACCTTCACCCTACTGATTTAGAGCCTAAAATGAAGCTTTGAAATAAAGTACGTTATGAGTTTTTCCCCACTTGGTTAGATTATAATAAATTTAGTTTAATCTTTTATTCAAGTGTAAGCAAACAAAGTTTATGCCCTAAGTATTTTCAGGATTGAGGCAACTTGTGGTAAAGGTGGACCAAGCTCTCATCACTACTTGTCTTAGTATCTCCCATAATGCAAAGCACATCTCCATGCAGACATGTATAATGCTATGCATTAAGGGAAGGGCCACTACCCAGACCGGTTTCAACCTTTATTGAGGTCTCATCAGTGGGAGCCAGACCCAGAGGAGGCAATACTAAAGTGGAAGTTTTTATCTTATTACTATCTTATTATCTTAGTTCACCACCTCTGGGTCTGACTCCCACTGACGAGATCTCAATAAAGGTTGAAACCGGTCTGGGTAATGACCCTTTCCTTAATGCATAACATTATACATGTCTGCAAGGAGATGTGCTTTGCATTATGGGAAATACTAAGACAAGTAGTGATGAGGGCTTAGTCCACCTTTACCACGAGTTGTCTCAGTCCTGAAGAACATCTTTCTCTAAATCCAGAGTAACTTAACCACCTAACAGCCCATTATGGATCAAATACACATCCTCAAACACTTCGTATCCATCGTATATTTCAATGTAATATCAACGATATTACAATTTTAATATGATTCCATGATAAACTTGCATCCATGGTAAACTTAACGTCTATAGACGTCTTGGCCAGTAGAGTGGTTAATAATAAGGTGAGACACCTTTTGGCAACTCGTATAGGTAAATATGACTTCTCCATTACTTCCACCTTAGTATCATCACCTCTGGGTCTGGCTCCCACGCAATAAAGGTCAAAACCGGTCTGGGTAGTGGCCCTTCCTTTAATGCATAGCATTATACGTTTGCAAGGAGATGTGCTTTGCATTATGGGAGATACTAAGACAATTAGTGATGACAGCTTGGTCCACCTTTACCACGAGTTGCCTAAGTCCTGAAGATACTTCAGGCGCAAACTTTGTTTGCTTACACTTGGATAAAGGATTAAACTAAACTTATTATTTGCGATAAAGCAGTCTATACAGGCAGTATCCAATCTTACTCATCAAATATGATAAAATAAAAAATTCTGCTCTATCTAACTTCACTATTTCACTGTCTTCCATTAAAAAAAAAAATTTCCTAAATATAAACAATACAGATACCTTTCAAAAGTAATGCCTCCATCATGATAGATCCTTATCCAAAAAAAAAAAGTATGAAACTAAAGTAGACTTCGAAAATTATTTTAATTAATTATTATTATTACGTAACACCTCCAGGGAGTCCAAAGACTCATTGAGGGAGGGCACCTACTCTACAACTCTCCGTCTCCTCCACTTCATCAACCGCAACTATCTTCATCATCTACACCAACGCCATCTACCACTGACACCACTAGTATTTTTACAGACAAATACAAACAACTATGCCTATGCTGGGATTCGAACCTGCAGCCTTTTAGCTGGAGAGCAGATACGCTAACCACTCGGACAGACTTAATTAATAAAATTGATTATAATTATTAATAAAAATTAATCTCTCTCTCAATACATCTTTACCACTCCATCCAGTTGTTTAGTGATCACAGTAAAACTCTTCTTTATCAGTACTATTTTCTCACCTTTGCTTTGACCAGTTCATCATTATCAAAATGGATACTTTTGCAATGTATATTCAATTCTGGAAAGAATTAGAAGCCTGATGGAACCAAGTTCAAGGTGTAGGTAGGATGTTCTAGAATTTCAAATCTAATCTCTATGGCAGCCATTGAAAAGAATGAACATACTTGTGTGTGGCCACACATTATGTTGTCCATGCTATCATTTGTCATGCTGTAAAAGCAAAGGCCGTTCCTCAGCATGAACATGATTAATTCATTGTTTCAAGTTTCTATATGTTCAATATAGCACTGCAAATTAAATGTCATGGCTTTTACCTTATAGTCCCAGGTGAATGATGCAATCTTCCAACAAGACTAGACACGTTTCAAAGCTATGCCCACTCCAAGTACTGTGTATGCAAAAGCATTACTTTCATATGCTCCCTTCATATGCATGGTCTTAATACATATCTTCAGAAACTAGGAATAAATACAAAGAACATCATGGCATTTTTATCACTAACAATAAACTCAGGCTAATGAAATTCAACTTCTCCAAACACAAGCCTTGAAATGTAACTGCTGTCATCATCAGTTTAGTGTGAAAAAATGGCATATTGATGCTCAGAACATTTTAAGGGCTGCAAAATCCTTCTCAACCCAAAAATCTCTATCCATCTCCCATAAATATGCACTGTCCATAGAAAAAACTGCTACCATTTCTGAAACAGATTACTACTATTCTGAATTCTAGCATTTCTAAGGAATCTTGAAAATGCTAGCAATGCTAGAAAATACAAACTATCCAATCAGTATATAAAGAGCACATTCTCTGTCCCCATGTCATTACATTGAATAACCTATTTTATACTTTATAGAGATGGATCTGACATCAATGATGATGTCACATCCACCTCTACAAAGTAACAAGCAATCTCTTGCCATTCAGTAATGATTTCTGAACCCTTTCCTTGCTACTTTTTTTTTTTTTGTGTGTGTGTGCTAAACTCAAAGCACCTTCAGCAGTGCCTTGGTTTCTCGTTTCTCATGCAGCCCATCTACAGTAAGCTTGTCTTTTAATATTCCAAGTCAAAGTTAGTTATTTGTCATGTCAAATTCCCTTCTGTATCCATCAAAGCTATACTTTGATACAACACAAGGAAATAAGCTTTCAAAAAAGGGATACTACTCTTCAACGCTGCTGACTATCTGATTTGCCAATCAATTAATAAGTGGAGAGTAAAGCATATCTTAAAAATACAGAAAATCCACATGAGAAAAACTTAAATGAATCAACGAATGAAATAATGACAAATTTATATATCAATGAGCAGATATATTTCTTACCTGTTCACACTGGTCCAAATCTATTTTTCCTTTAAGCTTTTTACAAGAAGAATCAGTATAATATTCCAAGACAAATTGACCAGGAAGATGACCAGAGTGACGCAGAACAAACCATCTTTGTCGCCATTTCTAGAATTAGAAATTCTTTCATAAAAGGTGAACAATCTAATTTCAAAAAAAAATTTTTTTTTTGTTCTACTAACCATGTCAAATTGTTGACGTAGTAGAAAGAAAGAGAAACTCTTAATATACAGTATGTCTACATACTTAAAGTATGAAATATTAAAATGAAATGAATTTCAAATCTCATGTTGCAAATGTAAGTATTGTTGTCAAAATCTTTAATGTTATCCTCTGGTAATTATTGAAATAACTAAACCTTGAAATATGTAACTTATATAAATCATGCAAAATCAATCATTGAATCCTATTAACCTGATAAAATCCCTTATTATTTAAATGTCTCTATCACATCATGTCTCCTCTCCATTAAGTCCTCAACTTTACATTTTATTAATCTCTTCTTAAATATTTCTAATCAATAACTAATAACTTCTTAAAGATTCCACATTTCTAATCACCAAATCCTGTCCAGTTTCTTTATCAAAACAGAAAATGTGGAATCAGTAGATTACATACTATGAGAATGTACAAAACTCCTCTGACTAAGCTTTTTTAACTTACATCTCAGCTCTGGTAAAGTCCTAAGAGAACAGGAGAATAAAATAGTTCCACTACCTCTAGGAAAAAGTAGCAAATTCTAATCCAATCACTATTTCTGGAGTGGAGACAAAATTACTGGAAAAGTTAGCCAGAGAGGGAATTCAAGAGTGGATGGATAAGAATATACTTTATGAGGGTCAGCATGACTGTAAAGGGTCAGTCATGCCTTAGTAGCTTACTAACTTTTTTTATAATAGTGACAGCTGAGTTGGATAAAAAGAATGGTGACACAAGGATACTGTTGGTTTTTGTGAAGATGTCTGATAGGACACCACATGAAATCCATTATATACACTGGAGCAAAAGGGGGGGGGTTGGATAGATGAAGCTAGTGATATGGATATGAAGGTGGTTGGGACAGATACCAAAGAGTAGCATGTGGAGAAGCAGTATCAAAGAAAATAAGTGACTAATGCTGTGCCACAGATCACTGTGCTATTTAATTTGCACATAAATGGTACAAGAACTGATGTGAAGGGAAATATTAAATTGTTTGTTCAAATAATTAAAAAAAAAAAAAAAAAAAAAAAAAAAAAAAAAAAAATTCTAACATTGCTTTACCAGGCAGTATAATTAGAATTCCCAGTTCTTATAGATGTCCACTTTTTTTTTTTTTGTGTCCAATGATTTAAAAAATTAGACAAATAAAATAATCATTACAGTGTGGAAGTCTAAGTCTCTCTTATTCTGTCCTGCCAATATAACATTTCTCAATGAAGACAACTGACAGCAGCATCTCTTATCTATGTCATTTCAACTCAACTGTATGATTCACACTTATTTTGGTGATTGTATAAATAGGTTGTGAGAAGAAGGGTGGTTAAATTAGCAGCTGCTTGCTGTTGATGCAAAAGAAGTTACAAGCTAACTGAAATCTTCCTGAAAGGGCTCCATATAAGCATCACTTCTTATAACTTCCTCAACAGCAAAATTTGATTAGCATATCTGTTTTCCAACCACAGGCTATGGGTTTGAATCCACAGCCTGTGGGCATAGATGTTTGTGATTTCCTCCAGTGGGAGATGGATTTCACTGCCCTGCTTACTGGAGACCTGAAGTGGCTTGAAAAAGTTCCATGCTTGGTCTATAGATAAAGGTTTCTGGACTATGTATAATGAACATACTATAGGTTTACCAAAAACCTTTTGGGGATGAGAGTCACACAAAAACTCTTCAAACAACATGAAATATCATTGACAAGTAAGCTGAGCAGGAGAAGCTCAAGAAGAAAACATTGCCAAGACATTTTAAGCATATGTTCCTTGACATACAAACTACAATCAATCTATTATTCATTCCTCAACTAGTACTTGTACATCAACATACCTGTGCAATCAGTCTAATGTCTTTGCAAAGTTAAAAATATCACCGCACATGCATCTCCCTTAAACCAGCACATGCTGTTACTTGATCATGAAATGCAAGCAAAAGTCCCTTTACAAAAATATACAAAAAATCCTATGCCTATTAATCCAATCTGCACAATTTATGTAAATTTGCCTATGAAAGCCATTAAAATATATAATAACTTTATAAAGTAACACAAATAGGGTAATACATTTTAGTACTCCAGAGACTAAACACGATGCTTTTTCAAGCTGAATAAATCAGGCCTCCAATAAACAGTGTTGTGGTCTCAAAAGGGCAACAAAAATAGCCTATCACATGAGGACTTTGATATTTCCCAGCTGGATCTTAACCCATAGCCTGTTGGTTGGAGAGTAGATACATTATCCATTTGGTCAACAAGGCTGTTATACTAACCAACCATTCCAATAACTTAACTATTACTGCAGATATTCAGACTGTCTCTAACTGGAAACTTGTCTTGCCATCAATGTTGTAAATTACCAACCTTTTACAAATGGAAACAGAAGCTATGAAACTTGCTTAATTTTGCTATTCATCCTGATTTGTTGTCTAATGTCACTGTTTTATCCATTTCACTCCTGTCTTTTTTTTTTTTTTATCCAACTTACTTCAAGTGTTTAGCATATTTGCTGGAGAGCAGATATGCTAACCACTTGGCCAACCAGACTGGCATAGCTATACACTTGTATGTCAGCTGCATTTTGAACAACTTTCATATCCCACACAACTGATATAAGTCAATGATGGAGTTTTTCAACATCGCCTGCATTATATTTCCAGATATACCTTACTATTACTGACTTCCCATGTTCAGAAATATTCCAATTCAGAACATCGATGTTCATTTCCACTAACCAGTGATAGTGCTGATGCATCATTAGCACTTTCTGGATTATATGCTTATCATATTGTATCACATGGATTATATCCTTATCATGTATGGCCCAAATGTTGTAAATTACCGACCAATCAGCATATCAGGAATCGTTGTCAAGGACTTGAAGAAAATAGTCAAGAGGAAAATGGGATACTGTATGGGGGACAGCATGGTTTTGTGAAGGGTAGATCATGCCTCAGTAACTTGCTCATGTTTTATAACAGAGTGATGGCTGAACTGGATATGGGTAACGGGTTTACAGTGATTCTACTGGACCTTGCTAAGGCATTTGACAGGATACCACATGGAATTCTAATCAGTAAACTGCAACATAAGGGGATGGATATAGGGTTGGTGAGATGGATAGGAGGGTGGTTGAAGGAGAGATATCAGAGAGTGGTTTATTCAGGAGTAGAGTCCAAAAGACGGCCTGTGACTAGTGGTGTGCCGCAGGGTTCTGTTCTTAGACCACTACCTTTTCAATTTGTTCATTAACGATATAGGAAAGGATCAGAGAGGAAGTGTTCATTTGTTTGCTGCTGATGCAAAGTTGGGTAGAGCAATAGTGAGTGCATAGGATGTCAAAATTTTGCAGGATGATTTGGATAGTTAGGAGGACTGGGCTAAGGAGAATGGATGTCAATTTAATGTGGCAAAGTTTAAGGTTATGCAATTTGGGGTAAAAAGATTAGCAGCAGTATATCACATTGGTGGAACTGTACTCCAGGAGATTGATGAGGCCAGGGATTTTGGAGTGTTGGTGGATAGGGAGTTGAAGTTTAGGGGACACATTGCAAAAGTGGCTAAATCAGCTCATCAAATTACTTGGTTGCTGAAAAATACTTTAACAAGCAGAGACACACAAGTTATTGTTCCTCTGTATCGAGCCTTGATAAGACCCCATCTAAGCTACTGTGCCCAGATGTGGGCACCAAGGTTTCTTCTGATTGGGGAGGAGGTGGAGAGGATCCAGAGACGAGTGACCAAGATGATAGCAGGTCTATGGAATGAACCTTATGAGAACAGATTGAAAATTTGTAGGATGCAGAAATTGGTTGATAGGTGGAAAAGGGGTGATATGATTGAGACATTCAAATTACTGAAGGGTTTCTATAAGATTAATTCAGGAGATATTTTTGAGAATAGGACTGGTGGTGGGAGGACTAGGGGCCATACATGGAAGCTGGGCAAGAGTGTGGTTAGCAAGGGTGTTAGAGCTAGGTTTTTTTACTTGGAGAGTGGTGAATGAGTGGAATAAGCTGCCAGAGTTAGTTGCGGGTGCCATGACTGTGAATGAGTTCAAGGCGAGGTACGATAGATACTGTGTGAATGTCGAATAGTTTTTCTTGACATGATGTTAGGGCCTCCCTCAATGAGTCTATCGACTCCTTGGAGTTGTCCGTAATAATAATAATATCATATCTGTATGCTCCTTAAGGGAGCATAAGGATATGACAGTTCCATCATCATTAAATTTCATCAGTACTTTCCTGTCAATAATTTTCATCCAAATTAATCTATTTGTTGGGGGTCACTCTCAATGTTAGCTTTGTTTGCCTCTAGGTATTTTTACTTCCTTTCTTTCCAATTTTCATTCAAAAACTTATTTAGATAAATGTTCATCATGCATTCTGTTTAAATGCCTATATACCTACATGATCGACTTTGCTTTTACATATCTGAATTTGAACATCACAAATCTTTTCTGATATCTTCATTTTTAATGTTATACCATTAATGCATAATCATCTTTTCACTGTTCTAATTTTTTTTTTCAGCTTCTACATATGTGGTCTCCAATCTCTGAACTGTATCTTTCTAATCAACTCTCAGATCCACAAGTTAAAACTGCTTTGAATATTGCTAACTTGGTATTTTGGTTGATTTCTGTCTCATTAAATATATATCTATTTGGCTGGATTCTGATCATAACAGTTTTACTCATTCCATTATCTACAAGGGTGGTCTGAAGAGTTCAACCTCGACTATAGATGGCAACACTAGAGCCATGATTTTTTTTCTAAGTTGGTACATCTGTCATAAGCATCCATGTGAAATTGCAAGTCATTCTATCAAGTAGTTTGTTTTATACAGCTGTCTGAAGCAAAAGTGTTGTCAGTATCCCTTGAAATGGATAAAATTGAGTATCATGTGGTTATAAAATTCTTTGTACAAGATGGTTTAACGCCAAAAGAAATTCATTCGAATTTTATAAAAGTTTATGGGCACTTTTCTCCTATGTTTTCGAGAATTAAGAAATGGGCAGCCAAGTTTAAACATGGTCGTACCAGCCTTGAAGATAGATGATCCATGTGAAGGACGTCCAAAAAGTGTATCAACACCAGAAATCACTGATCAAGTGCACAATATGGTATTGGATGACCGATGAGTCAAAGTGCGTGAAATTGCTGAGACTATAGGCATTTCAAAACAAAATGTAGATATATTTTGCATGAAAAATTGCAAATGAAAAAGCTTTGCACAAGATGGGTGCTGTGCTTACTCACAGCAGATCAAAAATGAACTCGATTGAAAATCTCTGAACAGTGCTTGGAGCGTTTTAACAAGAATAAAACTGATTTAGTGCATCGATTTAATACTATGGATGAGACTTGGATTCACCATTACACACCAGAATCCAAACAGTGAACAGAGACCAATTGTTCAGCGGGAAAGAAGACAAAGTCAGTTCCATCAGCAGGAAAAGTCATGGCATCAGTGTTTTGGGATGCTAAAGGCATTTTGTTTATTAATTATCTTGAAAAGGGTAAAACAATAACTGGGGAATATTATTCCAATCTTTTAACCAGACTAGACAAAAAAATTCGTGAGAAAAAATCCAGTTTGCAGAAGAAAAAAATCATCTTTCATCAGGACAATGCGCCAGCCAACAAAGGTGTTTTGGCAATGGTAAAATTAAGGGATCTGCACTATGAATTGTTTTAACATCCACCCTATTCCCCAGATTTGGCTCCCTCTGACTTGTATCTCTTCCCAAAACTAAAACTCTTCTTTGCTGGTCAGCGTTTTTCTTCGAATCAAGAGGTGATTGCAGCTGCAGAGGGGTATTTTGCAGATCTTACTGAGAACCACTATAGGGATGGGACAATTGCACTGGAATAAATGTATTAGTTTTAAGGGAGATTATATTGAAAAATAAAAATAATTTTGAAATTATAAATTCGTTTTTTCCTCGTTAGGCCGAGAACTTTCAGACCACCTCATATTTCCATATTTAACTTTTGCCCTTCACTAAATTTCACAGCTGAATTAACATTAATCATTTTTCAGTATATCCTTAAAATCTAATTATTGATTTGCAACACTTGAGTATATAGTTGCTATTGCTCTATATAATGTTCCATTTACACCACAAAGATTTAGTTTTTAATAGTTTCTTTGGCACCTTATATGTTTTTTTTTTGTTTTTTTTTTTTGAAGCCAATAAAGCTTACCTCAGAATTTTAGATGGCCTTGTTGGCTGAGTAGACAGCTCATCTGCTCTCTGACAAACAGCTGTGGATTTGAATGCTACTGTGGACATGAATGCTTGTGATTACCTTTAGGTGGTAAATGATTTTCATTAACCAGTTTCTTTTCATTTTTTCAGCCTGAAGTAGCTTGCAAAAGAAAGTCATTTGTGTGGTCCCTGGAACAGAATGTATGGATTATATTGCAACCTTTGTATTGTATATAGAGGTTGCAAAACCTATTGATAACTGTCAATGGGCAAGATGGTAAAAAGAAGGCAGGAATCTGCAGACATGATTCTTGAAAAACTGAACATCTGACTTAAGGGAAGACAAATACATTACATTTAGAACAACCTGCCCTTGAGGGGAGGTTGTTCTAAATGTAATGACACCTGGTTTACTGATAAGTGAAGTGGTTTGGTGTCACACTTGGTTCTTTAGATTTGTAGAAACTGGATTATCAAAACATCAATCCACTTAGAGTAATAACAGTACAATAGGTTTACAACCTTTCATTGAGTTGGATCACAAAAAAAGAATAATAAATAAAAATAATTTCTGTGGTGTGATACATATTTTTTTCTTTATCTATATCAGATCCACACACACATATGAAAGGTTGCAAAACCTACAGTACACAAATACCATATGTGGACAAGGCAGAAGAAAGAAACTGTTCATTTGGTTCTTGAACACTGAAAGTTGTAATCTAATGGAAGACAGAGTGACGAAGGCTGCACCAAAGAATAAAAGTAGATGGAATGAAAAAGAAAGAAGAAAATCAATTTTGGAAATGTGAAGCTGGATGGTAAACAAACATGCTCTAGCAGCTACTCATGTTCCTACAGTTTTGCAAGAGTAATGGAATGATCATAGCCAGTTCTAGAAGAAGGCTGTCAACACTAATACCTACAGAACAGACATAAGGTAGAAGAGAATGTCTATGAGAGTAATAAATAAATTTGACTGTCCTGTTCTGGTAGGCTAAGCTTCAAGCATTCATAGAGAAGTTAGGTGCACCACTCCATAAGTGCAAGCTGTATTTTAAGGCTGAACAGATTTGGGATTTATACATTGTTAGCAGTTGTACAGTTGAGAAGCAATGTCTTCAGCAAAGACACTGTTTTTCGGATAAAGTTATATATGCGATGTGTTTGTGCGAGAAGAGATTAGAAGTCATCTCAAGAAGAGTATTTTGATTCTGCTAGATTTGGATATTATCAACAGTAATAGAAATATTACAGATCTTTCTTGCAAGGAAAAAAAAAAAAAAAACAGATGATTGTATTTTAAAAGACCTAAAGTTAGGTCATAAAGTTAATGTTATTTTTGTACCACTGGAGAATGCCAAATATATCAGTTTAATTACGGAAGAGCTGGATGTTTCTAACAAGTATATATTACATGATTTATGAAATGAAGAAGAGAAATGAAGTTAGGTGCTGTCTATAGATAGAAGAGTTGGTTATTCATAACAATGCTTCACAGTATACACAACACCAGAAAAAAGTAAATAATGAATTTATTGACATTACTAATTATTTCACTGAAAGCTTCACTAGCATAAGTAGTTAACTAAATTGAATGACTGCTGTAACATATTTCATGAAAATCAGCAAGAAAAAGACATACTACAAAAATAGGCAGTATCAGAAACAAGGGAAATGAAATGGCTGCTATGATTTTGTTCACCCAAAAATTGTTGGAATAAGTGACATATGGTTTGATGAGGATGATATGCTCACAGGAATAGAGACCGAAGGGTATGATGTATTTCGTGAAGATAGAAAGGATAAAAAGGGAGGTGGAGTACTATTGATGATGAGAAAAGAGTTAGATGCAAAAGGGAAATAGTGGCAGTGGTTTTGAGACAGTATGGTGTCAGATAGTGGTGAACAGAATGAAATACTTAGTTAGCTGTTGCTATAGACCTCATAATATGGATGGTAGTGACCATCAAATGTAGAGTAAATTAGCCAAACTAATAGGAAAAGAATGATTATTATTAGTGATTTCAATTATGGCAGTATAGATTGGGATGACAAGACAGCAACCAGAAGTAAAGAAAATTCATTTTGTGAGTTTTTCAAAGCAGAACTACCTCAGACAGTATGTCACAGAGAGTACATGAAGATCTTAGATTTGATCATCTCATTAGAGGATGTCATTATAAATGTGGTGTCTCATTGGAGAAAATAGTATAAGGGCAACTGTTGCCAAGGATATAGTTGAGATATTTTATGAGCAGTTCATAAAGGCCTTTCATCCTTGTAAATGAAAGTTGACCAAATTTGATGTTAATAAGGCTGTGGGACTTGATGATATATCACCAAATCTTCGATATACTGCATACAGCTTCCATGATATATATACTATCCTACCAAAAGTAAACATATGCAGATATAAACAAGAAAGGGACATTAAGTTGTTTATATCCATATAATGTCTTTATTAACAGTAATGAAAAACATGTTCTGCCATCCAACCACTGGCCACTAGCCATAATAGCTGCTTTTATATCAAGAATATAATCTCTAATAAAAAGTTCATAATGTTGTACTCCATTCCAAATTCTGAGTTCCAATTCAGCTCACAGTTATTCTACAGTATTCTAGTATAGACGCTGCGCTAGCTATTGAAATAGACCAATGTTGTTCTTTATAAACCACAAATTTACCTTCACTACTTCACGAGATGAACATCATTGTGTTGGAAAGAATGATGGCTGGTGAAAGGCCATCATACCTTTTATGTCCCGACAGCCATACAATTGCCACAGTTGTTTAGAACAGTGCTTCCCAAACTTATGGATGCCAAGGTCCCCTTTGGAAAAATTAAATTATTTCACGACCCCCATCTAAAAAAAAAAAAAATCTGAATACAGACAGAGTGGTGCAGTGGATGTGTGCTGGGTCAATAACTCAGTGGCATGTGGATCAAAACCATGGTAAAAATTTCATTTTTAATAAGTAGACACCAGAAGGCTACATGGTGTGTGGTGTTTGTGGAGAGCTCCTGAACAGATAAGTGTCATTTTGAGTAATAATTGGTGAATTTGCATAGTATTGTTTACTTTTCGTATTTTAGTGTCTGGGTGATTTTTGGGTGTTTTCTGAGTATTTTAAATAGTAAATTGATAGATACGATTATTGTGTACATGGCTCCCATAAAGAGGAATACAACAAAGATGGCATCCAGGTCGCCATCTTTGTCTAAAAATTTTAATTTAAAGGATTTGATTCAGTGTACCGTTTGCAAAATGTATGTATTGAGGAGAGCGGTTGGAGTCTGGTTAAACAATGATAGTGGAGTGAATGTGTGCAGAAAGTGTAAAGAATGTGAGGATTTAAAGAGTGTTTCAGGTTGTGAGAGTGATATCATTGTTGAAGGTGAGAATCTAGAAAATAGTGATACTTGCAAGGTAGTAACAGATAGCTGTGAGAGTGGCATTGAAAGTGAGAATGAAGGTAAACACAGAACGAATGAATGAATTATCGGAGAATAAAAATGATGAGACTGATGCAATGAGTGAAATCGCTCAGTTACGCGGAGCGATACACAGGGCAAATCAGCAGCTAGAGCGTTGGCAAAAATGTTTACCGAGCGTAGAGACTGATAAACGGCAAAAGTATGATAGAAAAAATAAGAGTATGATAGTGAGTATGAAGAAAATGAAGGAGCGAGTGTTGTATGGAGATTCCTAAGTAAGAAGTGTGTTAGTTGAGAGTTTAACAAAATCGTACCAACCTGGTGCGAACGTTAAGGATGTAAGCGAGTCAATTAGAATGCAAAAGCAGACGGTGAAAGAATTGATAGTGGTAGCAGGTATAAATGATTTGAAAGGAGACAAAATAACTATGAGCGAGGATGTGAAGGAATTGCTTGAAGTAGCAAAAGAGAAGAGTGAGAGAGCTAGGATGGTGAGTCTGTCGCCGCGGTATGACAGTGAAGAGTATGGGAGGCCCATAATTGCAAATGACCTTAAGCATGAATTATGCAGGTTGAGTGGTGTGGAATTTGTGGATGTGTGGAGTGAGTTTGATGGGCGAAAGGATTTATATAAGATGGATGGTTTACATTTGAATGGATTGGGTGTACAGAGACTTGAAAAGGTGTTGTCGAATGTAGTGGAAGTGGATTTGCAGAATCAGGGAAACTAGAGTTATTTAGGGGAAGGGAAGTAGATATGCAGACTTTAGGGAGACAGTTGAGTGTATGAATGTGTGTAATATGCCCAAGCGAGTACGAAAAACTATGAATCAGAATGTGATAGTTAGTATAAGGCATCAAAACAGGGATGGGACAAAGGGGCTTCTGCAATTCATGTATACTAATGCCCCAGAAGTATTAGGAACAAGAAGGAAGAATTTTTGGCCTTGGTTGGCACTTCCAGGCCACAGGTTATTGGCATTAGTGAAACATGGCAGACAGAATATGATATAGCTAGTGGGATTGAATGTGAGGGGTATGGTATGTTCAGGAGTGACAGGGAGAATAAAATGGGGGGAGGAGTGTTATTGATGATAGCTGATGAGCTACAGCCAAGGAGAATAGAAGTTGAATTGCAGGATAGAGAAAAGAGCACATTTGAGGCCATTTGGTGTGAGATTGTGACTAGCAGAACTAAATATATATAAAGAATTCTAACCAGTAAACTGCAGCATATGGGGTTGGATATAGGGTCGATGAGATGGAGAGATATCAGAGAGTTGTTTATTCAGGAGTAGAGTCCAAAAGACGGCTTGTGACTAGTGGTGTGCCGCGGGGTTCTGTTCTTGGACCACTACTTTTAAATTTATTCATTAACGATATAGGGAAGGATCTGAGAGGAAGTGTTCACTTGTTTGCTGATGATGCAAAGTTGGGTAGAGCAATAGTGAGTGCATAGGATGTCAAAATTTTGCAGGATGATTTGGATAGTTTGGAGGACTGGGCTAAGGAAAATGGATGTCGATTTAATGTGGCAAAGTGTAAGGTTATGCATTTTGTGGTGAAAAGATTAGCAGCAGTATATCACATTTTTGGAACCGTACTCCAGGAGATTGACGAGGCCAGGGATTTGGGAGTGTTGGTGGATAGGGAGTTGAAGTTTAGGGGGGCACATCACAAAAGTGGCTAAATCAGCTCATCAAATCACTTGGTTGCTGAAAAATACTTTAATAAGCAGAGACAAACAAGTTATTGTTCCTCTGTATCGAGCTGTGATAAGACTCCATCTAGACTACTGTGCCCAGGGTTTCTTCTTGATGGGAGGAGGTGGAGAGGATCCAGAGACGATTGACCAAGATGATAGCAGGTCTATTGAATGAACCTTACGAGAACAGGTTGAAGATTTGTGGGTTGCAGAAATTATTTGATAGGCAGAAAAGAGGTGATATGATTGAGACATTCAAATTATTGAAGGGTTTCTATAAGATTAATTCAGAAGATATTTCTGAGAATAGGACTGGTGGTGGGAGGACTAGGGGCCATACATGGAAGCTGGGCAAGAATGTGGTTAGCAAGGGTGTTAGAACTAGGTTTTTTACTTGGAGAGTGGTGAATGAGTGGAATAAACTGCCAGAGTCTGTTGTGGGTGCTATGACTGTGAATGAGTTCAAGGTGAGGTAAGATAGATACTGCGTGAATGTCGAATAGTTGTTCTTGACATGATGTTAGGGCCTCCCTCGATGAGTCTGTCGACTCCTTGGAGTTGCCCGAAATAATAATAATATTATTATTATAATATTTATTATATTTATATTCAAGATTTTGAGTTTGTAATATTTTTTGTGTTTCTTATCAATACCTTTGAAATTAAACTTTTATGAATAAGCATATATTTACTAATATTCATTAAGCGCTGAAATACACAAGCAAAATTTGTGAACCAATACCAATGTGTGATTTTTTCCATTAAAATATAAGAACAAAAAAGAAATAATAAATAATAAAAATGAAATACATTTCTTTTAAGAGTAAAAAAAAATCTACTTAGTATTAAAACATTTTACATTTGTTTTAATTATTTCATGGTCCCCCTCTACAAAACGTATGGCCCCCAAGGGGGACGCGGCCCACAGTTTGGGAAGCACTGGTTTAGAACACCAATGTGAGATCTAGCAGTCACAATTCCGTGGACTGGAACAAATAGTAGGTTTTCAATCCATGTCAGTACAAGTGCCCTCCATTATCATTATATTGCAATATTTACACTTCATTATTGGGACAACATACTCAGGTAAAAACCACTCTCCACGCATCTTCTATACCTTAACATTTCCCACATGCATCTTTTTTCTGTTTATTTATATACTGACCACACACACACACTCATGAGAGGAAGTAAAATATATAGCAAAGCAGTGCCATGTGTAGGCAAGTGGTTTGCAGAAAGAAAGTACCTGTTGATACGTTTCTTGAATGCCAGAAAGTCAAGGAAATTGGTTTGAGACAAGCTATTCTAAAAGTAAAGATGTAGATGGAATGGAAGAAGATCAGAAGTTGGTTCAGTAAGTTTCCAGCTGCAGTGTGTATGGACGTTCACTAATAGTTGCTTGTATTTTTATAGACAAAAGGAATATTGGAAAAATGATCAGGACCAGTTAAGTTTAACATGTGCCAGAGAGTTGACAATTGCCTTGGCTTATCTGTTTAATATGAGTCTTACATTGAGAACTTCTTTCCACTCATTTGTAATGAGTGTAAAGAAGAGAAGATTGCACTACTTCATAAGGGAGGTGACAGAACTCAAATATCAAATTATAGGTAAAATTTGTGTGTCAGGTGTTGTGGTTAGTGTTTGAGAAGCTCGTGAGAATCATAACCCAGAAATGGGCTGACAACAGTGGTATTATCTTTGATGGAAAGCACAGATTTGCTAAATGAAGGTCATGTTTTAGTAATCTACTTACTTATTACAAATGGTGACAGCTGCATTGGACAAGGGAGATGGATACACAGTGGTATACTTAGATTTTGCAAAAGCTTTTGATTGACTATCAACTTATCATGTGGTAATCTAACTAGCAGATGAAGTTGGATATTAGACTAGTGCAATGGATTGGAGATTGGCTGTCTGGTAAACAGAAGCAAGTTGTGTATGGTTTAGCAATATACTGGAAGAGGAAGTCACTAGTGGTGTGCATCAGAAATCTGTTTTAGGGGCACTGCTGTTTAACCTTTCTGTTAATGATATTGAGAAAAATTTGAATGGGGATATTCAGTTGTTTTCAGATGATGCAAACTTTGAAAGAACTATGAGGAGTAGAGCTGATCTTGTGGTCTTGAATAGGCATTGGAGTAGTGATGCCAGTTCAATGGTGCAAAATGTATGACATTGAAATTTGTAAAACAAATATGAGATGGAAAATTTACTCTTGGTGCGAATATACTGTTTGAGGCAGAGGAAATAAGAGATCTTGGGGTGATGGTGGATAAGGATCTAAAGTTTAGAGGACATATTACCAAAATTGTGAGTACAACACAATGAATTCTGGCAATGAAGCAGAGGATACTGACTTGTAGAAGCAAGGAGATTCTGATTCCATTGATAATAAGGCCTTGATTAGATCATATATGGACTACTGTGCACAAATTTGGTCACTACTTTTCAAAAGGATGAAGAGATACATAAAGGGCTCAGATGCGATTGACTAAGGTTTTTTGGAATGCTGACTGTGACATCTATAAGAACATGCAAGTTATAGATTCTAGCACATAGGAGAAAGAGGGGGGGTGATACAATAGAGACGTACAAGTTGGTAAGGAGTTGTTATAGGATTAATGGTGACAACGTTTTTCATAAAATGGTTGGTGATGGAGGGAGAACAAGAAGTCATCCTTGGAAGCTGTATAAAGAGGAAAAGAGAAGAAGAGTTTTTTTTTTTTGCATTTACAGTTGTGAATGATTAGAAGGCATTGCCTGAGAGTGTAGTGTCTGCAGAGAATGTGAAAGCATTTAAAGGCAAAGTATGATGGCTGTGTGAATAACAAAGAGACCTTCTGTGATGAGTCTAACTTCATGGGGATCTTGGGATAATAATAATAATTTTGACTTCTGGATCTGAGAATTGAAGTAGAAGTAAAACAGTTGATCAGGGATTGGAGATCACATATGAGAGTTGTGAGAAAATTTACGGGAGTGAACAGATGGCATCATTGGTAGAATAATTAAAATGAAGATATCATGGAAGGAACTTTACACAGTATTCAGGAACATTTGAGCAGAGCTCAGATAGGTATGGTAAATTAAACAGAATGGGCAGCAGAAAATTTAGCCAAGAAGGTGTTGAAGAAAGGAGAGCAAGAAAAAACACCCAGAGGAAGACCAAGTTCTATGCAGATTGATACAATAAGTGCTTTAGAATACTGTTTTCTTAAACTTTCTGAGACTGCAGAGCACCTACACACAAATGTTTTTATCATGGAATCCCTATGAAAGTCTTCATAAGAAATGATTAGAGAGGAAATTTCAACAACGAATGGTTATGTGCAAAATATTTTAACAAAGAAAACACAATATATTTATAGAAATCAGTGAATCAAAAATATTCACTCACTAAATGTGCAAATCTTTGTGACAAATATAAGCTTGTACTGAATAACAGATTATTGATGTTTATTGGAACATTTATTAGAGAAAGTTAAAGTAGGTGTCCAATTTAACCTATTTTGATGTTTTGTTAGGGTTGCAGTGATTGTTGGTAATCCACCTCACAAATACACTGAAGGAACATTGAGTGTAGAGTCCCAATTGTTGTTTCAAAGGGCCATATTCACTATGAATTTTTGCCTAAAATTTATCAAGTGACATGTTGTTTGCAGAATTTTTCAATATTTTTGCCTGTTGAAAGTTCTGTCAGCATATCTTCTTCATTCATAGATAAAACAATTGTTGTACCAGTAAAAATGAATGGATCCAAAAACTACAAAGACTTCTCCTGGGGTTGAAGGAAAATAGTTGTCAAATCTAAGTAGTATTTTCAAGCAATTAATCACAATCAGTTTTAGTTGTATAATTGTAAGAAAAGTACTAAACCGTATCAAATAATGTAAAAGCAATTGTAATAAGAATCCTCTTCTCTGCTTTGTTTGTTTGGTCCACTGGAGCATCGAACATTCCTAGCAGTTATTTTCAATTCTTTCATTGTCAGTTAATTTAAAAAATCAACTGACATTCTCATACTGCTGGTGTTTTGTTTCCAAAAATCTTAAGTTTTGTTGGAACCATAGCACTATTAGAAAAGCCCTCTGAAAAAAAAAAACACTGTGGTCAATTATCTTTTATGCATGAATCCAAATATCTTTCTTTTCAGCTGTGGAGATTATACAATATTAACATAGTGGTGAGAACCAGAAACTTTCATGATTAAATCAATCTTAGGTGGTGTGTGCCTTTGCACTTTCAGCTGCAGTAGTTACACTCACACTTAGATCACTCAGTGCTGGTACATGCTTTTTGGCAGCATCAGTTGCCAAAGTAGTAGTTACACTAAATCCTGTCATTTTAAAAAATAATACAGCTTATGTTTACGCATATCAATAAATAAATTTAATAACTAATGACAATAATGTATAACACCTTCATTCTGTAGTAATAAGTGGTGAGTCGCACACTGGCAATGATAGAGAGTCACTACACAGTTTTGCAAAACAGTATTTTCCCCCCAACTCCACACACCAAAAACTACATCTAATATAAGTTATAACTGTCGTATGCTCTTGAGAATCTTTAAAAGTTTTTCTAGAATATATAAGATTTGATAACTAGAGTCCAGAGAATAAGACCAATTTGGAAGAGTGTTATCATAGTATCCTTTAAACCCTTGAAGGTACACACAGTTGAATTTGGTTACAACAAGCACCAGGGGAAGGAAAAAAGTTTCTTGTTATAACCATTATATAGTGATGAGTTAAATCTACCTTCTATTTTTTTTTTTTAAATTCTCAATCACTAGATAAAAAATAGTCAAAAACAAAAAAAATACAAAATAAGTATTAAAGAGAAAAAAATAATCACATACCTAAATATTATTTGTATGAATCTGCTTGTATAAACTACAATATAATTAATATTAAACACAATTTATTTGTCCATAATTTTAAAACCACACACTTACTACTAAATGGTTTATTTCTCCATAATGAAAACAATACTAATTATTAATAAACACGATTTCAACTATCCAGCCAACAGATGTTACATACAACATTGTCATGCCCAAATTCTTTGGCAAATTTTTTCACTTGAGACTTCATAATTGGACCATCAATTCAGAATCTAGCACTTTCTTGTGTAGAGCTGAGTGGATTCTAGTGCTAGATAAACCATTGAAGCAATGTTTCATTGACATTTGTTTTGGTTAAGTTTTTTTTTATAATGCCAATATGTAAACATCTTTATTCTTCTGCAATGTCAATACTGTTGAAGAGGATAAAGAAAACTTTTTTACACAATTCAATATTTTTTGCACCACATTCTAACTCACAAATAATTTTAATTTTTTTTTTTCACAAAATGAGACACTTTCTTTTAGTAGACATATTTCCAATAGAAGGGTTCATTATTAAATGATTTTACATTCATGGTAGTGTTTAGATAAAGTGGGGGAGGAGGGCTGGAAGCTAGACAATGGAGATGTAGGTAGAATGGGAATCGCTCCCAAGGGCAAGATTAGGTTATAAACCAGCCATAATCCAATGCAGGTGGTCATAAAGGCTAAGCCACTCCTTTCATTTTTTTTCAATTCTAAGGACAACTTGAGAAATTAAGAACGTTTGCATAGTTACAAAATTTGTATGGTATATCCGTGTAGCACACTCAGTATAAAAGTGAGCAATTAGTATGGGAATATGCATAAATCATTATCACCTTTTGCTCATTACAGCAGTGATCTTATTTCTGTGATCATTACAACAAAGTTCGGCTGCAACAGAAATTTGATGGTGGTAATGGGAATTCTTTCTGACATGAATCAAGAGCAAGCAGCCCAATTTGGAAGAGTTAGGTTGATGAATACCGGATGAGAATGTGCTTGTTCACACAGCAATCAGTATGATGATGTTTCTAGATAGCAAGTAAATTGCAATATTTAACTACTATTTTTTCTCCTGACTTCAGACTTTTTTTTTTTTCTGTTTTCAAAGCTGAAACTGAAAAGATGCTGATTTGAGAGTTTTATGATATTCAGAAGAACACGACAGAAATCAGTGCCATCAGAGAAAGACAAGTTTTTACAAGTCTTTCCAAAGCTTGTATCTATGCTAAACAAGCATACTTAGTCTCTTTGAGATTATTTTGAAGGAGATGAGTAAGGAAATAGTTTCCTTATACATAGAATAATTTATATGAATTTATTCCGATTACTTGTTTGCTACACTGTGTATGTAGACTGTCACTCACAATCAGGGATTGGAAAAAAAACTGCATTGGCTCACCAGTCAGGAAAATATCTCACCCATCAAATTGTCAGCCTGGAGGTATTCTAACAGTCACTTAATATCTTATAGTCATGCATTTTATTATTATTATTATTAACACCATTTCTGCAAAGTATTCACTTCGTACTCACTATATGTCTTGAATTGTTTTTATTGAAAAAAAAAAAAAAAAAAAAAAAAACTTCTCTGCCCTATTATAAGCAAATGTTGAAAACCAGAATCAAAAATACTCCAATAAAACAAGCATGTCTACATCAGTGTATTTCTGAATTCTGACAGGCTCCAAAACATTATTGGATGGTAGCCTAGAATCAACTATGATATATTTCGAAAAAATAAATATCTCTCAGCTTTTCAAGTTTTAATATTCACTATTAAATCACTAGGTAGGAAACAAGCTAGTCACCATGTGTGCAGCATATCTATTTTAGATTGACGTGTCGTGTTTAACTGACTAGTTCATGGTGTGAATCAGCACTCTAAAGATAAAAGGATTATGACAAAATTTGAAACAATTGGCAAAAGAGGTATTTATAGTGACCAACATTCAGTAATAGATGCGATAAGGTAAACACAGATTAGTAGAAATTTTTAGAATTCTGAGACTATGTTCAGAATGAATGACAGAAATAATCCTCAGTTGGATAAAGGCCTTCATTCAACCTAAATCTTTCAAACAATTAAAACGAAAAAGTAAAATAAAATAAAAGAGGAGTTTTGGTTTAATCATTAACTAAAAATTCTCACTCATGATTGATGAGTAAAAATTTTTAGAATTCTGAGACTATGCTCAGAATGAATCATCATCATCAAATTCCTGCCATGTACCCTCAAGGGGTGTATAGCAGCGCTTCCCAAACTGTGGGCTGTGGCTCCCTTGGGGGCCATAGGTTTTGTTGAGGGGAACCGTGAAATAATGAAAACAAATTTAAAATGTTTTAAGACTAAGTAGATTTTTTTTATTTTAAAAGAAATGTATTTAACTTTTATTATTTATTATTTCTTTTTTGTTATTTTTTATATTTTATGGAAAAATTCACAGATTGGTGTTGGGTCACAAACTTTGCTTCCTGTGTATTTCGACGCTTAATGAATATTAGTAAATATTGCTTATTCATATGTTTCATTTCAAAGCAGTGGTTAATTATATTTACTTCGAATGCTCTAAATCTTCCTGTCCCTTTCATCACGTGTTCGTAATCAAGGACTGTTGATACTGACTTTATATACATATCAAAACTCGTTTTATATTATCACTGTCATCCAAGCTAGTTTTCTGTTACCAATGAAAGTTTCGCATATACTTCACACATAAAAAAAAAGCTTAAACAAGTTCATGTGGGGAGATAGTAACTCGCTTGCAGTGGTAAACAACACGCCCTCCCTAACAGCCACTATACTGCAGAGGTAATAAAAACAAGTACTTTTATTATGCCAGTGAATAAGGTATGAGGAGTCTGTGTAATATATTTCTCAACAAATAGTGCAATTAGAGACAACTAGGATAAAAACACACTAATTAATGAATCACATGTCCCCTCATACAGAAACTGCTGTATAGACTGAAACAAAACCATATGTTGCATGGGCAAACACAGTATCTACCTAAAAACTATTGTTATTAATTAGATGTGTGCGAGTTCGATTTCCCAAGGCAACAATAAAATTCAACTGAACGTGTTAAAATTCATAAAAGTGTTAAAACTAAGTAATATATATATAAAATGAATGTTATGGCAGTTTCACATATGGAATTCGGTTGAAGGGAGTTAGCATTTCAACCTCAATTGTCAGCTATACTTTTATCTTTCGGTTGGGCGATCTTTTGTTAATACCGCACCAATCATATGCATGTTTTAATAACCTGCCTTTGCTGTCTGTTTCGCGTTAGGCTTAATTACCTTAAAGGGAGAAAAGTCACAAAAGAGAAAAATGTTCCTGGTCTGGGGGATTCCCTTATTCAGGTAATATTCACTAATTTCATGTTATCGGTCTGTGGTGTGCCAGTATCGGTAAGTGGTGATATTATTTGATCTATTCTACGTTAAAAAATTTAACCCTGAGATGAATAAATGGCTGATAAAAAATAAAAAAAAATTCCTGCGAACAATCAGAAGAAGCAGAAACAGACTCAAAAAAAGGACAGTATTTCATATTTTATCAGAACAGCCCACATCGTCTTCAGAACTAAATGGTAAGAAGCAAAAAATGTAATATATTATTATTATTATTATTATTGTTCCGGGAAACTCCAAGGAGTCGACAGACTCATCGAGGGAGGCCCTAACATCATGTCTGGAACAACTATTCAACATTCACACAGTATCTATCATATCTTGCCTTGAACTCATTCACGGTCGTTCGTAGCACCCACAACAGACTCTGGAAGCTTATTCCACTCATTCAATACTCTCAAAGTAAAAAACCTAGCTCTAACACCCTTGTCAACCACGCTCTTGCCCAGCTTCCATGCATGGCCCGTAGTCCTCCCACCACCAGTCATATTTTCAAAAATATCTTCTGGATCAATCTTATAAAAACCCTCCAGTAATTTGAATGTCTCAATCATATCACCCCTCCTTTGCCTATCGTCCAATTTCTGCAACCCACAATCCTCAACCTATTCTCATAAGGTTCATTCCACAGACCTGCTATCATCTTGGTCACTCGTCTCTGGACCCTCTCCACTTCCTCCCCATCACGAAGACACCCTGGTGCCCATAACTGGGCACAGAAGTCCAGATGGGGTCTTATCAAGGCTCGATACAGAGGAACAACAACTTGCTTCTCTCTGCATGTTAAAGTATTTTTCATAAACCAAGTGATTTGGTGAGCTGTTTTAGTTACTTTTGCAATGTGCCCCCTAAACTTCAACTCCCTATCCACCAGCACTCCCAAATCCCTGGCCTCATCAATCTTCTGGAGTATGGTTCCACCTATGTGATATACTACTGCTATTCTTTTCACCCCAAAGTGCATAACCTTACACTTTGCCACATTAAACTGACATCCATTTTTCCTAGCCCAGTCCTCCAAACTATCCAAATCAGCCTGTAAAATTTTGACATCCTGAGCACTCACAATTGCTCTACCCAACTTTGCATCATAAGCAAACACGTGAACACTTCCTCTCAAATCCTTTCCAATATCATTGATGAACAAATTGAAAAGCAGTGGTCCAAGAACAGAGCCCTGTGGCACTCCACTAGTCACAAGATGTCTTTTTGACTCCACTCCTGAATAAACCACTCTCTGGTATCTCTCCTTCAACCACCCTCCTATCCATCTTACCAACCCTATATCTATTCCCATCTGCTCCAGTTTACTGATTAGGATTCCATGTGGTATCCTGTCAAAGGCCTTGGCAAGGTCCAGTAGTATCACTGTAAACTCATTACCCCTATCCAGTTCAGCTGTCACTGTGTTAAAAAACGTGAGCAAGTTACTGAGGCATGATCTACCCTTCACAAAACCATGTTGTCCCCCATACAATATCCCATTTTCATCTATCCAATCCTGTATTCTTTTCTTGACTAATTTCTCTAAGACTTTGACAATGATTCCTGATATGCTAATCGGTCGGTAATTTACAACAGCGGTCTTGGAACCACCTTTATGCAGTGGAACTATTTTCCCTTCCTTCCACCCGCTCGGGACTAACCCAGACCCGAGACTCAAATTAAACAAAATGGTCAAGGGTACTGACAATTCATTAGCTGCTTCTCGTACTACACGAGCTGGTATACCATCCAATCCCACAGATGTATTGACATTGAGGTTATGCAATAGACTACTCACCTCCACTTCATTCACCACAATTCCCGTATAATCTACTGGTTTATTCGTTTCTGCAATGTCACCACCTGGATGATATATTCTTGCAAAGTGCTCACTCAGTAACTCAGCTATCTCAACTGATTCAGTTACCTCCCTACCATCGGAATTCTTTAAAATCATTCTGCCATGTACATTTTTCCTTTTACTTGCTACATATCTAAAAAATTTAGGATTCTCTTTAGCCCGCATGGCCAATGTTCTTTCATAATCCTTTTTTGCCTTTCTTACCACACTCGTCACCCTTCTGGCCTGCGCTTTATACCGTTCATGTGCCTGCCGGTCACCTTTCTCCTTAAATTCCCTCCATAGTTGTTTCTTTTTTTGCAGCTCAAGCTTAATGGTGTTATTCATCCATTTAACCCCTACTTGATTTATTATTCGGACTCTAGGTATACAGTCAGCCACTGCTTCATGCAAACACTTCTTAACTGCCTCTCATGCACTATCAACTTCTAGTCCTTGCAGTTGTACATGCCATGGCACTGAACCAATCAAACTCCTAACTTTTATCATACTTTCCAGCCCGATAATTCCACATGTACCCTGTCTTAATTGAAAATTCCACACCTTTAGCCACCTCCCAAGTCAAGACCCTATGATCACTCTCATCGATTGGTGGCAATGTGGTTATGTTTGTTACAGCCAAATCTTCAGATGTAATTACTAGGTCAAGCACTCTCTGACCCCTAGTATTTTCCATTACATGCTGTCGCAGATAGTTATCCCTTAATAACTGCATAAAATCCAATTCCTTCCTCCCGTGTGTCCTCTCCTCACTCCAATCAATGCGACCATAGTTGAAATCTCCCATAATAATCACCCTTCTTCCACTCATTTCTTCTATTTGCTTGTGCATACTGTCACCACCATCTTTTCCATCACCTGGTCTATAGCAGCACCCAATTGTATATTTAGTTCTGCTGGTCACAATCTCACACCAAATGGCCTCAAATGTGCTCTTTTCTCTATCCTGCAATTCAACTTCTATTCTCCTTGGCTGTAGCTCATCAGCTATCATTAACAATACTCCTCCCCCCCCCATTTTATTCTCTCTGTCATTCCTGAACACACTATACCCATCACATTCAATCCCACTAGCTATATCATCTACAGTCAGCCATGTTTCACTAATACCAATAACCTGTGGTCTGGAAGTGCCAACCATGGCCAAAAACTCTTCCTTCTTGTTCCTAATACTCCTAGTATTAGTGTACATGAATCTAAGACCCCCATTAGCCCCAACCCTACCTTGATGCCTTATATTAACTATCCCACTCTGGTTTGTTGTCCTTATTTGCTCTAGCATGTCATATGCATTTTTACATTCAACTGCCTCCCTAAGGACTGTATATCTACTCTCCCCCCCCCCCTTAACGAATCTAGTTTCCCTGAATTTGCACATCCACTACATTCAGCAACACTTTCTCAAGTCTTCTTACACCATAACCATTCAAATGCAAGCCATCCATCTTATATAGATCCTTTCGCCCATCAAACTCACTCCACACGTCCACAAATTCCACACCACTCGTCATACATAACCCACGCATAAAGTCATTCGCAATTATGGCCCTCCTTTTAAACATTTCACTGTCATACCGTGGCAAAAGACTAATCATTCTAACTCTCTCACTCTTTTCTTTTGCTACCTCAAACAATTCATTCAGGTCTTCTATCATTTCCATTTGATCTCCTTTCAAATCATTCGTACCTGCCACAACAATCATTTCTTTCACCCTTTCCTTTTGCTCTCTAATAGACTCAGTTACATCCTTGATGGTCGCACCAGGTTGGTACGATTTTGTCAAATCCTCTACTAACACACCTCTTACTAACAAGTCTCCATACAGCACTCTATCCTTCATTTTGTTCATGTTCACATTCATACGCCTATTTTTCCTGTCATACCTTTTATTATTGGTTGGTTCATTCAGTCGACTTTTGTTCATGCACTCTAGCTGCTGTTTTGCCCTTTCTATCGCACCATTCAACAACGCGATCTCATTCAATGCATCTATTCAATCTTTTTTATTGTCTGAGAAACCATTAATACTATCATTCACACTCTCATAATTCTCATGTACAACCTTGCCGTTTCTTGTCATATCGCTATGACAAGAAACAGCATTCTGAAGGTTGACATCACACTCACGATCCGAAATACATTTCAATTCCTCATTCTCCCTACATTTTCTACACACATTCAATCCTTTATTATCATCTATCCACACTCCGACTGCACTCCGTAAAGCGTACATTTCACAGCTAGTACACTGACTCATTTCTTTTATACTACTGTTCTTTGATAACGATGACGAACCATCATTACTGGCCGCCATTTTAATTCATACAGGTGCCATAATTATTGCAACGTGTTTTATCAAATAATAAGTTATACACACCAAAAACACACAAACAGACGCACTAAAATACGCAAGGCAAACAAAACTACGCAATATTAACTAATTTTATCAACGATAACTGAAAATAATACTTATCTTATCAGGAGCTTGCACGAACACTACACACTACGATATAACCTCGAGCTCAACCCCAAAATAGGACCACTATTTGCATATATGCATTTGATTTTTGCATTATTCGCTGTTTATGTTTTGTATTGAATATAAATACAATAAATATTATAATAATATATCTCTCTATTAAGATTTTTTTTTCGAGGGGGGGGCTGTGAAATATTTTAATTATTGCAAAGGGGGCCCTGACATCCAGAAGTTTGGGAAGCACTGGTATATAGGATATGATAGTACTACATGAAAAATTTACATCATTACTAACTTCCTATCAACAATTTCCTCCAGATCAGTCTGTTACTTGACAAGACTCCAACATTATCAGATCTTATATTTCTATCATCTAAGGCATTTTGTACAGTATCAATCCATCTATATCTTGATCTTCCTTTGGGTCATTTTTTTTTACCAACCTAGCAGAGAACACTTGTTTTGCTAATCATTCCTCGCCCATTCTAGTTAGGTGACCATAGCACCTGAGATTAGCTCTACTAACACATTCCTAGATGCTGACAATTCTTTTCAAATATCCTAGTTTTAATATGATATTGCCATTGATGCCATCTATTTTTACACCTCTAATCTTTCTCAGGACTCTCATATCTGCAGTATCTAGTCTTTGATCAAGTGTTTTACTTCTGACCCAGCTCTCAGATCCATAAGTTAAAACTGGTCTTGTATACAGCTAATTTAGTGTTCTGACTAATTTCTCTCTTATTCCATATGAATTTATTCAATTGATTTCTTACCATACCAGCTTTGTTGATTCTGTTGTCTATTTCCATATTTAATTTACCTTGTTCAATACAAATCGTGCTTAGGTAGTGAAATGTTCTACTTGTTCCACAGGTTCTCCATTCACAACGCAGTTGGCATTTTCAATGATTCTGCCTATTTTCATTGTCTTTGTCTTTTAATTGCTGACCTTCATACCATATCTATTACAAAAATTATTCAATTTAGTCAGGGAATCTTGCAGACTTTTAGCAGATTTATTTAGAAGTATAACATTGTCTGCATAAAGCAAAGAGCTGACATTAACATCACCAATTTTGATATCATGTTTAATACCACTATTCTTCATAACGTGATCCATATAGATAATGAATAACAGAGGGGATAATGTACATCCTTGCCTCAAACCAGATTTAACATTAAACCATCTTCCTGTACTTCAATTCTAACTGCTGACTTACAACTCAAATAAAGACAAAGTATTGCTTGATATAATGCCCCACTGACACCATATAACCATAGCGTATTGAATAGTTTCTCTCTTGGCACATTGTCATATGCCTTTTCCAGATCGACAAAACTTAAATACAGATCTTTGTTATATTCCTATGCTTTCTCAACTATTTGTCGTAAACTGAAGATCTGATCCTGATAGTCTCTATTTGGCCTGAATCCAGCTTGTTCTTCCACAATTCTTCTCAACCGTTTCTCAAGTATACTTGCATAAATCATGCTAGGACCACTTAGTAGGGAAATACCTCTGTAATTCTCACATTCAGTTTTATTTCCGTTTTAATATATGGGTACTATGAGCGCTCCATTCATATCATTGGGAATTCGTCCCTCTGTCCAGGCTTTCAGAACTATGCAGTGCAGCCACTGTAAGACTTTTATACCACCATACTTCAGCATTTCTGGTTGAATATCATCTACTTCTCCTGTCTTTCCACATTTCAAGCTTTTGATGGCTTTTTCTACTTCAAGTATGGATATGTATTCCTGACTGTATGCCTGTTGAGTTTTTTTTCAAAACTGTGCTATCACTACTTGCTCATTTAGCAATTTTTCAAAGTAATTATTTCATACTTCAAGGATATCTTTTACCTTTTCATGTCACCTTTATCATCTCTAACCCCTTTTACAGCATTCTTTCCTCCATTTCTAAGCTTCTTCAACAACCTCCAGAAGATCTTACCAGCTCAGAAATAATCCTCAGTGGGATAAAAGCCTTCATTCCACCCAAAACGTTCAACGAATATCTAAAGCTCTATAACTGAGAAGAGACCTCCACATAGCAAAGAACTGACCAGGGCTTGTCATCTAATGTTCTTTCCTCACCTTCTTGTGGTGCACCCCATTAGGTATCTACTTGGATACTAATAGAACAAGGATGGATTTACATTGCCAGAGTTCAAGATCAGTACTATCTTACTTCTTTTACTGCTGTAAAAGGAATAAGAGATGATAAAGGTGAAATGAACACTGCAGAAAAAGATATCCTTGATGTATGCAGTAATTATTTGAAAAACTACTAAATGAATCAAACAGTGACAGCACTCAACAGGCATGCAATCAGAAATTATATATCCATACTTGAAGTAGAAAAGCCATCAAAATCCTGAAATGTGGAAAGGCAGCAGAAGTAGATGATATTCGACCAGAAATGCTCAAGTATGGTGATATAAATTTCTGGATGATTGGAGTAGAGCTCACATAGTGCACATATAGAAAAAGGGAAATAAAACTGAATGTGAGAATTACAGAGGTATTTTCCTAATGAGTCCTACAGGTAAGATTTATGTAAGTATACTTGAGAATCGGTTGCGAAGAATTGTGGAAGGGAAGCTTCATGAGAAGCAATCAGGATTCAGGCCAAATAAAGGCTGTCAGGATCAGATTTTCACTTTAAATCACATAGTTAAGAAATCATGGAAATATAACAAGGATCTGTATTTGGATTCTGTAGACCTGCAAAAGGCATATTGCAAGATGACAAGAGAAAAGCTATGAGGGTTGTCTGAAAAGTTCTCGGCCTAACAATGAAAAAAAAGAAATTAATAATTTCAAAATTATTTTTATTTTTCAATGTAATCTCCCTAAAGACTAATACATTTATTCCGTCAATGCTCAATCCCCATTATCCTCCCTGTAGTGGTTCTTAGTAAGATCTGCAAAATAACCCTCTACAGCTGCAATTGCCTGTTGATTCAAAGAAAAATGCAGCCCAAGGAGGAAGAGTTTTAGTTTTGGGAAGAGACAGAAGTCAGAGGGAGCTAAATCTGGGGAATCGGGTGCGTGTTCCAACAATTCATAGTAAAGATCCCTTAATTTTCCTATTGCCAAAGCACCTTTGTAGCCAGGTGCATTGTCATGATGAAAGATGACTTTTTTTCCTTCTGCAAACCGGGTCTTTTCTCAAGAATTTTTTTCGCCTAGTCTGGTTGAAAGATAGGAATAATATTTCCCTGTTAAAATCAGAATAATATTCCCCGTTTATTGTTTTTCATAATCAAATTCCTGCCATGTATCCTCAAGGGGTATACAGGATATTATGGTATTACATGAAAAATTTACATCATTACTAACTTGCTATCTACAATTTTCCTCCAAATCAGTCTGTTACTTGGCAAGACTCCAACATTACCAGATCTAATATTTCTATCATCTAAGGCACTTTGTACCATATCAATCCACCTATATCTTGATCTTCCTCTGGGTTGTTTAACTGCCCTCTTGGCAGAAAACATTTGTTTTGCTAATCTTTCCTTGCCCATTCTGTTTAAGTGACCATACCACCTGAGATTATCTCTGCTAACACATTCCTAGATGCTGACAATGTCAAGTTCTTTCCTAATATTCTCGTTTTTAATAAGATATTGCCATTGATGCCATCTGTTCACGCCTCTAATCTTTCTCAGAACTCTCATATCTGTGGTCTCTAGTCTTTGATCAAGTGTTTTACTTCTTACCAAGCTCTCAGATCCATAAGATAAAACTGGTTTGAACACTGTCTTGTATACAGCTAGTTTAGTGTTCCGCCTAATTTCTCTCTTATTCCATATGAATTTATTCAATTGACTTCCTACCATACCAGCTATGTTGATTCTGTTTCCTATTTCCATATTTAATTTACCATCTTCACTAAAAATTGTGCCTAAGTAGATGAAATGTTTTACTTGTTCCACAGGTTCTCCATTCACAACACAGTTGACATTTTCAATGAATCTGCCTATTTTCATTGTCTTTGTCTTTTTATTGCTAACTTTCATAGCATATCTATTACAACAGCTATTCAATTTAGTCAGAGAATCTTGCAGACTTATAGCGGATTTATTTAGAAGTATAACATTGTCCGCATAAAGCAAAGAGCTGACATTGACATCTCCAATTTTGATATCATGTTTAATATAACTTTCTTTTATAATGTGATCCATATAGATAATGAATAACAGAGGGGATAATGTACATCCTTGTCTCACACCAGATTTAACATTAAACCATCTTCCTGTACTTCCTTCAATTCTAACTGCTGACTTACAACTCAAATAAAGACTAAGTATTGCTTGATATGAAGCTCCATTGACACCATATAACTGTAGCATATTGAATAGCTTCTCTGTTGGCACCTTGTCATATACCTTTTCCAAATCGACAAAACTTAAATACAGATCTTTGTTATATTCCCATGATTTCTCCACTATTTGTCGTAAAGTGAAGATCTGATTCTGACAGCCTCTATATGATCTGAATCCAGCTTGTTTATCACCAAGCTTTTCTTCCACAATTCTTCTCAACAGTTTCTCAAGTATACTTTCATATATCTTGCCAGGAACACTCAGTAGGGAAATACATCTGTAATTCTCACATTCAGTTTTATTTCTCTTTTTATATATGAGCACTATCAGAGCTCTACTCCAATCATCGGAAATTCATCACTCTGTCCAGGCTTTCTGAACCATGCAGTGCAGTCACTGTAAGACTTTTATACCACTATATTTCAGCATTTCTGGTCGAATATCATACTCCTGCTGCCTTTCCACATTTCAAGCCTTTGATGGCTTTTTCTACTTCAAGTATGGATATGTATTCCTGACTGTATGCCTGGTCAGTGTTTTTTACCATTATGTTGTTATCACTACTTGTTTCATTTAGCAATTTTTCAAAGTAATTGCTCTGTACTTCAAGGATATCTTTTTCTCTCGTTTTCATGTCACCTTTATCATCTCTAACTCCTTTTACAGCACTCTTTCCTCCATTTCTAAGCTTCTTCAACAACCTCCAGAATATTTTGCCACCTTCTTGATAATTATTTTCTATATTTTTGCTAAAGTCCTCCCATGACTTTTGTTTAGCTAGTTTTACACAGTGTTTAGCATTCTTACATTTGTCTCTGTATTCTCTAAGAGCACAAGCTGACTTATTTGCCAGGAACTTCTGGTATGTTTTTTTCTTTTCCTTCACTTCCTCTTTAACTTCATGTGTCCACCATGGAATTTTCTGATTTTTCTATCCTTGCAGACAACCTCATCACATGTCTCTCTGGCTGGCTGAATCAATCAAGGTTTACTTCAAGTCTTGCCACTGAATCTCTCAAGTTTGGTTCCTGTTCTCAAACTCTTTCATTTTCTTTTCAATAATCTTTCTGTATTTTAGTCTACAGTTCACAACTGAGAGCTGCTCAACTTTTATTCGCTTTAAAACTTTCTTACACGTCGTTCTTTTCAATATGAAATTCAATTTTATCCTGCTCAAGACTAAATAGTGATCACTTCCAATTTCAAATCCTCTGTACACTCTGATGTCCTGCACCATGGAGAAAACATCACTATCAGCAATAACATAGTCAATGAAGCTTTTCTTATTCCTTGCCTCTTCTCTCCATGTGAATTTGTGCACATTTTTGTGTTGGAACAAGGTGTTAGTAATAACCAGTCCATGTCCTGAGCAGAAATCCAACAGGTATATGCCATTATTATTAGCTTTGCTCTTTTCTCCAAATTTTCGCAAAACATTTTTGTATGTCTGACAATCACTTCCTACTCTGCTATTTAGATCCTCAACAAGGACCAACTTTTTCCTTTTTCATTGTGCCAGTAGCTTTCTCTAAATGGTCCCACAAAAAATTCCTCCACTTCTACCTTAGTAGAATCTTCTCTGGGACCATAGGCACAAATAAGTCTCATTGTCCAGTTTCCCATTCTCATATTTGCCCAAATCACTCTACTTGACACTGCCTGTCATTCAAGAAGATGAGCCTCGCATTTTGTGTTGAATACTATGGCTACTTCTTCTTTTCCTTGATTGTCATTGCCTTAATATAACATTTTGTATTTATTGCTCAGAAAGATCTCACCAGTTTTTGCCTTTTTTTGTTTCAGTCACCCCTATTATGTCGATCTGGTACTTATCTAATTCCTCTGCTATTTCTTTTTATTCTATTCCTCTCCATTTCTTTGTCATTCAGGCTTCTTATGTTGATAGTACCGATCTTTAACTCTGGTGATGTTGAGTTGGGATGTTTTCATATTTGTTCCAGGAGCTGACTTTTTGCTGTTCGCCCTGGTTCCCTGGCGAAAACAACGGGGGCCTTGTTTAACCGGGCGACGCCCCAGCCAGCATGAAATTTTGTCATGTTGTATCATCATTTTGTATTTTGGTTTAATGAATAGGAATACAATTTGGTCAGCTAAATCCCAAATTGCCAGCCCATCGTCATTTGTTCAGTATCCAGGTAGATACCCAACAGGGTGCACCATGAGAAGGTGAGGATTGGACATTAGGTCAGATGCCCTGGTCGGTTCTCCGCATTCCTTTAAAGGCTATGTGGAGGTCTCCTCTCAGTTATACAGCATTGACCCTAATGTTGAAAGAATCTTCAGCACCAAAGAAGATTTTGTCTTCTTTGGCGCTGAACAACCAGCTTCTGTCCACTATTTTGACTGCTAATTGGATTCTGGTGTGTAATGGTGAATCCAAGTCTCATCCATAGTAATAAATTAATGCACAAAATCAGTTTCATTCTTTTTAAAATGTTCCAAATGCTGTTGAGGGATTTTCGTGCGAGTGGAATTTTGATCTCCTGTGAATAAGCATTGCACCCATCTTGCGCAAAGCTTTTTCGTTGCAATTGTTCATGCAAAGTATCTCCTACACGTTCTTCTGAAATGCCTATAGTCTCAGCAATTTCACGTACTATGACTCACCGGTCATCCAATAACATATCGTGCACTTGACGAATGATTTCTAGTGTTGATACATCTTTTGGATGTCCTTCCCATGGATCATCTTCAAGGCTGGTATGGCCATGTTTAAACTCGGCAGCCCATTTCTTAATTCTCAAAAATAAAGGAAAAGAGCACCCATAAACTTTTATGAACTTTGAATGAATCTCTTTTGGCGTTAAATCTTCTTATAGAAAGAATTTTATAACCGCATGATACTCAAATTTTATCCATTTCAAGGGATACATACAACTCTTTTGCTTGACAGCTGTATAAAACAAACTACTTGATGGAATGACTTGCAATTTCACATGGATGCTTATGACAGATGTTCCAATTTAGAAAAAAAAAAAAAAATCTTGTCAATAATGTTGCCATCTACGGTTGAGGCTGAGAACTTTTCAGACCACCATCGTTTTCAAAACGCTACAGTTGTATGGTGTCAATGGAGCATTATATCAATCAATACTTAGTCTTTATTTGATTTGTAAGGCAGCAGTTAGAACTGAAGGACCTATAGGAAGATGGTTTAATGTTAAATCTGCTGTCAGACAAGGATGTACATTATCCCCTCTGTTATTCATTATCTAAATGGATCATATTACGAAGGAAAGTGGTATTAAACCTGATAACAAAATTGGAGATGTTAATGTCAGTTCATCGCTTTATTCAGATGATGCTATACTTTTAAATAAATCCAGTAAAAGTCTGCAAGATTCTCTAACTAAATTTAATAACTGTTGCAATAATTTGGTATGAAAATCAGCAATAACAACACAAAGATAATGAAAATAAGCAGAAACATTGAAAATATCAACTACATTGTGAATAGAGAGCCTATAAAACAAGTAAAACATTATAGCTACTTAGGCACAATTTTTAATGAAGATGGTAAATTAAATATGGGAACAGACAACAGAACTGGTAAAGCTGGTATGGTAGGAAGTCAACTGAATAAATGTACATGGAATAAGAAAGAAATTAGTCAAAACACTAAATTAGCTGTATACAGGACAGTGTTTCAACTTATGGATCTGCAGCTGAGTTATGGAAAACCACTTGACCAAAGACTAGAGACCACAGATATGAGAGTCCTGAAAAAATTATGGGCATGAACAGATGGCATCAATGGCAATATCATATTAAAAACACGGATATTAGGAAAGAACTTTTCACTTTTAGCATTCAAGAATATGTTACCAGAGCTAATCTCAGGTGGTATGATCACACTTAAAGAGAATAGGAGAGGCAAGATTAGCAAATCAGTTATTCTCTGCCAAGTTGGCAGGAAAAAAACCCAGAGGAAGACCAAGGCATAGGTAGATTGATACAGTAAAAAGTGCATTCTTCTTCTTCTTCAAGTACCATTCCCTAGAGGCATGAATGTCAAGGAACTTTTTTCTTTCTTTTGCTGCTCTGGAACATTTACGCTAATTCAAGCCAGTCCAATCCTTAATGTCTTCAAATCACATTTTCCTGGGTCTATCTTTCCCTATTTTTCCACCCAGTTTCCCTTCTAATATTAATTTCTGAATGCCTTCTTGACTAGTTAGATGTCCAAAATATTTAAGTTTTCATTCTTTAATTATTTTCATTTTTGCTTTCTTTAAAATATCTTCATTTTTCATTTTCTCTGATCATGATATTTTCAACATTCTTCTGATAGTCCATGTTTTGAAAGTTTCTAATTTTTTCTCTGCTTCTTTATTTAGAGTCCAATTCCAGCAGAAAAGGCTTGACCAGATATATCATTTTATTAATCTTTTTCTTCTGTCTACGTTAATGTCTCTAGATGTTAGAAAAGTTTTCACATCAATAAAGGCATTTCTTGCTGTCTCTATTCTTCTTTTAATTTCTTTAAGGGAATTTCCTCCAGCTGTAAACATTTGTCCCAAATATATATAAGACTGAACCTGTTAAATTTTCTTTTTGTTAACAGTTATGTTTAATTACTTATTTATTGGTTGTTTTGATATAATCATGCACTTTGTTTTCTTTAGGTTAATAATTAATCCCATGCTTAAGCTTCTGTAGTAAATTTTTGTGACTAAGTTTTAAAGATCATCTTCAAATTCAGCTATAAGGACTGTCATCTGCATACCTGAAGTTGTTGAAATTCCTATCCCCAACTTTTACACCCTTCAATTTTGAAATATCTTTAAAACTTTTGCTCACTCTATATATTATACAGTTAGAGTGATACGACAACATCCTTGTCTTACTCCTTTTTTGATTTCAAAGTTGCCAGAATATGCATTTTTTATGTCTTATGGAGGCCATTTGATTCCAGTATATATTTGTCATTATACGTAGATCTTTTCCTTTTAACCCATTATGTAGGATATGTATGAATTTCTTGTGATCTATTGAATCAAATGCTTTGTTTGTAATTAATAAAACAAAAATATATGCTTTTCTGATTATCGAGGCTTCTTTCACATAATGTTTTCGAATCGGAAATTCCTTCTCTTGTCTTTTGTCTTTGTGAAAACCTGATTGAGTGTCTTCTATTTCTATTGACAAAGTGCCTTGTATTTCTTTCTAGGATTATTTTCAGTAATAATTTTGTAACATGGGTTGTTGAACTTATTAGTCTTATATTTCTTGGAATTTTGGGAATAGTGACAAAGATGGATTTCCCTAGATCATCAGAGATGTATCCTGTATCATAGATGTTATTAAAAATAACTTTTAGGTCATTAATTGTGTTTTCATTTAATTTCTTTAACAATTCGATAGGGATCTGATCAGAGCCTGGTGTTTCACCTGTTTTCATTTGACTTAGAGCATATTTCTTCATATGTAACTGGTTCACCATCCATACTTTGTATTTCTGGTGCATCTGTGCAATCAGAGTCAAATAGTTCTTTTCCATATTCTTTCCATCTTGATCTTTTATACAAAGATTATGGTTGATATTTTTCTTTTTATTTGTCAGAGCTTGGATTGACTTATGCATTTCTTTTCTAGTGTCTGATGTGGAGAAAAATTGTAGACAGGAAGTTAGTAATGATGTAAGTTTTTCATGTAGTACTATCATTTCCTGTACACCCTTAGAGGATACATATCAGGAATTTGATGACGATTTTCCTCCTGATACTGTAAAATTATTCTACTTTGTGATTAATTCAGGATACTTCAGATGCCAGAAGAAACTGTATAAACAGATGGAGGGAACAGCTATGAGGTCTCCCCTTTCCCAACTCTAGCCAATTACTTTATGGAACATTTTGAACAACTTATTCTGGACGTTTTTTCACCTAAACCATCGGTATGGAAAAGGTACATTGATGATATGTTTCCTGTATGGAACTCCTCCTTGTCCAATCTTCATAAATTTCTTGAAAACACCTAAGAATCAAATTTACCCTGAAAGTAAATTTGATTCTTAGGTGTTTTTCCTTTTCTTCTTCCTTTTCTGGATGTTCTCATTCTACGTCAACTAAATGGTACTCTACAGTTATCAGTGTATAGAAAACCAACTCATACTGGTAAATACACTGATTCTAACTCATTACCACCCTTGTCAGAAATATGGTGTCAAGACCTTAGTTCACAGAGCTCATAAAATTTATTCTATAGATTCTCTTCTAAACAACAGCTGCAAAAAACAACTAACAAATCGTAATCATATTTTGAAAAGCCAAATGCCCCAAACTCACCTCCTGTTCAAATGAGAGCTAAACCTTCCAATCCATCGCAAAGCCATTTGGTGCAACTTTTTTTTTACCAACTGTTTCCACTGCTCTTGCATCTAGATGATACTATTTTAGCATCACCAAAGGCATGATGGACCTACTGACATCACTCTTATCTTCCAATTCCTACATAGAAGACCAAAGCAAATTTCCTCTTAATGTTTTAGAACTGCTTACTCCATGCCATAACAAGTCTTCCACCAGAAAGAAATCACAAGAATCTTGAATAACCTGGACATAAACAAAACGTCTAGTAATGATGGTATACTCCCTATTGTGTTAAAAACTTGTGCTCCATAACTAAACATCCATATTATTTTGTGTCTTCAAGCTTTCCTACTCTACTGGCATCTACCCTTTCAGCCAATTCCAAAAATGTGATAAAAGTCAGGCAACAAACTGCTGTCCAACTGCTCTCTCACTTCAGTTCTGTCAAAAGCATGAGTTGCTCAAGTACTGAAAATGTTTCAGGTGCAAACTTTGTTTGCTTACACTTGGATAAAGGATTAAACCGAGTATATAATTTCTTGGTATCTTTAATTTATAGTATAACCAAACGGAAAAATTTCCAACATGAAAAATGTCATTGAAACAAAATTCTATAACACCTGGAGCAAACCAACTAATTAGACTAGCAATATGAATTTTGCCACTTTGATATAGAATCTCTGAACCACACACTTTGAAGTCAAGCCATGGAAAGGTTAGAAGAAACTCATATAGGCGATTTTAACATTTCTATGGAATTTGATTGATAACAGCATAGAGACCTACTTAGCCAAGTGCCATTCTATAGTCTGCCTTCTACCCTTTGCAACTGGGTTACCAGCTTCTTCTGTGGACACTCATGATTGCTTTCCCACCAAAGCAAGAGTGTCCCAGGAATTTGTACTTTCATCCACTCTTTTCCTGCTATACATAAATTACCTGTTCTCACTGACTTCAAATTCTATTCCATAGCAGCTTGGCTGATGCCAGTACATTCCATTCCTCTTTTTTCATTTGACAACCTAATGCCCAATTATTAAAAGTCAAAAGATCAACCATAACCAAGGCACAAAATCTCTGATCTACTTGTATACTTCAATTGAGTGAGGAAAATCTTGTAAGATTCATTGTTAACAAAATAGTCCTGTAATTTCTTGCAAGAGAGATCTCATGTCATGTTCTATAACTTTGGATAATATTCAGAAATCCAAATATGATCAGATCTCCCTTCTTGGGCTGGTTGGGAATGTTTGGCATTGCGTACCAAATTCTCTTTGTGACTGTTTGATGCTTTTCAGAGAAGAGCAATGATGATTCCCCCCCCTCTCTCTCTCACACACACACACATTAATGATGAGTTTCAATTTTATGCCTGTTCTACAGATTTTCATGGACAATGAAATACTGGATTGGCCACCATTCTTCCACCAGTTACTTCTGAAACCATAACATGAACAGATGCTGGACTTGTAAATGGGTCAATACCTATTTACAGTGTAATTCCAAACTTAGCAAACTAATTTATCTTTCTTCTCCCTCAACCACTATTTTTTAGAATAGCCTTCCTCACTACATCTTCCCCAAAAGATGACTTTCAGTTGTTCAAAAGTATGTGAACAGATTCCTGCTTTCTTTTTACCTTCCTGCCATAAACGACACTTAAAGTAATAGGTCTTATGGCCTTTCATGTGTGGGTAAGAGATAAATAAAAAAAAAAAAATAATAAAGTATGAATTTTCGAGATGCAGATTTATTGCAACTGAGATGTTCTTAAGCAGTCTATATTAGGGACCTCATCTGCTTTATAGAGTATCTAAATTCACTTCCACTAGTATGTTCATTCAGATCTCACTGGTTACTTTATGGATGCTCACTGCAAAATTCATTCAGGAAAAAAAAAAAACATTTCATTGAATAAATATACTTATGAAAGAATTTTCTGGAATCAGTTTCTTCTTTTAAGAATATTCTTATGTCAAATTTGGATGCAGAAAACTGCCATACATTTAGGAAATGTATCCTTTATCCTTGCTTATGGCTAAAGCATCTAAGCCATGAAAGCAGTATATCAATTTGTAGGCACTCATAACTGCTTTCCCACCAAAGCAGTTATCATCTGTTAACTGTGCATTTTATCAAGCCAGCTTACTTGTTTTGTGGGACAAAATAAAAAAAAAAAAAAAAAACCTCTTAGTCTGGCTAACTCGCCCAATTATAAGAGGCTTTTAACAGAAAACCTACCGAATTTATTTATTTTTAATGTGGGCTTCTGCTCTCCCCATTCAATCTGAAGGTTGTACTTGGTAATAACTGATTTTACCAATGAGTTAATTATAATCATTGTTACTATAATCTAAAGTTACCAATATGAGACTAATCACAGACTAAGAGAAACTAAATTCTAGATATATGTTTACGAATTTTCAACGAAAATCCGTATATTTAGCGATATTACTATAAACACTAGCTAGGTCTCTGAACGCTGCATTAACAACGATTTTCTCAGGAAATACGAAAATGATGTTACTGTTTTGCGTTTTAATTATTAAAAACTATTTTGGAAAATGCATCAACCTAACGTGAACATTCAATCTAAATACGAAAGACAGCAAATTAAAATGAAATATGAGGAGTAGACCATCACGAAATCCCTGCATTTAGCTCTTATTTATATACTGAAAATGAAAATATTTTATTTTCAATACTACAATTCCAATGTAAACTGGAATTAACTTTATTTCTTGTTATATCATGTCAGCAATTTCAATATAAATAATACAGTGTGAGAAATGAATGTAGAAAGCAGCATACAACATATATTGTTAGTATGCTGTTAACATATACTGTTAATAATCTCATAATCCTCAACTTACCGCTTTTAGTATCCTTTTTTCAGGAGGTGACTTCACTAACCAACCGTCATGGACAGTCTCCATGTTATTTACCGAAACTCGTTTCTTTCCTCTGAAAAACACGTCAATAAAAATAAGTAGTTATAAATATATGTGCACATATACAAATCATTCTTCATAACAGTATCGTCAAAAAACTTATTATGATAATAGCATATATATGGAATTTAAATAGGAAATCTATATAATTATATCCGTACTCATAATAACGCCTACGGTTTGATCGCTTTTTGCGGAACTATCTCCTATCGCATACACCTCCCCGTCATTTGGAAGGAAACTCATGACTATGTAGCTCTGTTAAAAGCCATACAACTGGTGACATCATTCGTCATTGGTTTCAGTAAGCCTTGCTGCTATTTGTTGCAAAACTCATGTTAGAACCAATACCAGGAAAGTGCATCTCGCTAAATTGTTCACGATGAAAGATAAAGCTGTATTGTATTATTTTGCATATATATTTATTATATACAAGCTACAAATTATTAATGCTATGAGGAATTCAAGTATGAAACATTATACAAATTACAATTTTCTATTCATATGAGAAAATAGATCACACTATTATGTGCCCACATTCTGATACAGCTGGAAAACATCATCCTCTGATACTGAGGATAAACACATGCGTGGTGCATCTTTCAATACTCAATATGGTGGTTTCTTGGCTAAAGCAGCAGCAAACAGCAGAAGGAATATCACATGATGGAGAATTTAGAACTCAGAACATTAGTAAGGATATTCTTTAATCATTAAAGGGAGAAGGGATGTGATCAGTAAAATGGGTTCAAATGCATCGGTGCTACAATGGCACTGCAAAAACTGCACCTCTATTAACCCCACTGAGCGAGCGTTGTGTTTGTCATGTGGGGAAAGAAGAAGAGGAACTAAGTCTGCAGATCCTGGAAAAGGAACCCGTGAACAGGGAAAGCGAAATCCACTTTCCCAATCAGCGGATCACAATTTCACTCGGTTGTCTCCAGCTGCGGAAAGTAATGAAATCGGGGTATCTCACGCCTTATGCAATCCCGACAAAGGGTAATGCGATTTCAGTTTCATTAACGGCTTATCTTATCATGCTGTATGTTCAAGCCCACTTAAATGGTTGATACAGTGATATGATTTTTGCTCCGGTTCTTATTCTACTGCATGCTAACATATGTTTTTATCTTTTTTTTCCCCCCATTTAAAAGAATAAAGATTAGGAGTGCAGATTCATGCGATAGGTTTACTTAAAGAATATGTAAAGAAATTTCAATACAAAAGTTGGCTATATATCCTGTGATAATATTGAATATCAAAAGCACTTGCTAGATATTATCGAAAGGTATTATTAATAGTGTAAAGACAGCAGGGGAAATAATGTGCAACGGCGTGTTTTAAGTTATCATACTCAAAATTAGCAATTATATAATACAAATTATATTTCAATCAACAAAATATATATAAGTATTTAATTTATTTTTACACCGCACTGGTAGATTTTCATATTTAAATTGCTATGCCTATATATTATATGCAGATACTCTTTCAAGTCATTTTTATTTATAAAATATGTTACTGTGCAAAATTATGAAACTCAGTAATCAAGAATGTGAATTTGGATTTCAGGATCTGACATGTGAAGCAAGACTTAAAACATCCCTGCTTATATTCGTTAACAGTTTTAATTATGCTATACTATAAACTTTTAATTTTTACTCTGATATGATATATAACTTATCAATACCTAAAAAAATAGGCATAATTTGTTACGCAGAATTCTTCAGACAAAAACAGTTGACCATCCTTTCCTTTAATAAATGGAAAGGATGCTTTAGATCATAAACAAACTTTGACGACTTGATTGATTGTTAAGCAATTCTAATATTTATAAAACGCAGATAGTAATAACTACTACTACTACTACTCTGCATACTTTTTTTTTTTTGGTGTTGTTGCAGCACCAGTGACACATGCAATACATGCCCTATAATGTCAAACGTCTTCTGTTTATTGAGTGAAGGTCATTTAAGTAGCATATCTTAATATAACAAATGGACCTGCAAAATGTTTTTTGTAATTACACAAATGGTATGGATTTTAATTGATACAATGATACAGAGTTTGATTTGATTTCCAGCAATGAACCATGAAGTTCTTAGAGGTTTTATTAATAATAGCAACAACAAAGCGAGGAGGAGAGAAGAGAATCTAGAATTGAGAAATGATAGAAATTACAGTTGCTCTCAGCAGATTTATATTTTGTTAGCATTTCATGAGATTGAAGTAGTGCATTTTAAAATAATGACAAGTGTAAAATTACTACTTTTAATTTAAATGCAAAAAACATTCTCTTTGAAAAATATGGGGAGCACAGCAAGTTTGCATCTCAAATTGCTCTACATCAAAATATTTTGTTCTTAGTCTGTAGTTGAATGTTCAAAAGCAAATGCTTTTCTTTTTTATGCAGTTCATGGTTGCCATCCAGTATTTATGTACCAGAAAAATAATGAAAAGGATTTGACACATGGTATAGTGTCTTTTTACTTGTTTTAGTGAAATACTGTGAGTAGGCGTATTTAAAATAATTATAATACTGGGTATAAACTCATGAAATATATTTTTTATTAGCATAGAATTTTTGTCTAAGTATCATAGGCATCTTCAGTACAAGAAAACATAATGAACCCTTGAACATTAACAGACAATTTTAAAAAGCACCACCTAAGCTGGTAATGTAAGATAACTAAAAAGGTCAGTAAATTTCCTAACTTATTAAAAAAAACTATATATATATATATATATATATATATATATAGACAAAATAAAGTTAAGAAAGATTAGCTGATTTAAAAAGTACTATCCCACAAAGGGGATAGACACATACCATCGGATCTGTTTAAATTAAGTTAGAGTGAAGTAAAGTTTCATGTGTTTCTTTATAAAGCTGATCTGAGGAATCAACTTTTATGAAGAACTCTTGTCTTGTCCAATAAACTCTGCCTAGTGTTTGATAGCATGTTTTGCATGTTCAGACTCAAGGTATTGAATGTAAGACTTGTGTTCTTCTTGCCGAATAAATTGAGATCTTCCTGTTTGCCCGAAATAAGATAATCCACAAAAGCAAGGAATCTGGGAGACACCTAAATAATTGAGATGTGGAAGGTTGTCCTTAGGAGAAGTGAAATATGGAGATTTTTAGGAGGGATAGACATATGAGTTATTTCTTCTGTATTTGAGAGGTAGAGGTAACTTCCAGGAGTGCTCTCCCTTACGTTCGGGTCCTGACTCCCACTGCTCTATGAAAAATCTCTTTTGCATTAATCTGGTACAGACTTCTCAACAACTTCATATATTGATAATATCCCTCCCCCCTTCCTAGCCACCAGACTCTGCAGGTGGCATTCTCTCAATCTGCCCTCACATCCATACCAAAGACCTGATGCAATTCATTCTTTTCTAACCCTTCAAAAATCTCTTTATCTTGCCAAAAATCAATTAATGAAGTTTATTTACTCCAAATACAGCCTTTTCAAGTTTGCATACAACAGAACTATAACCTGTTAAAGGTGAATGGAGTGAAATAGCTATCCTTATCTGCTCCACTAAGGACCAGCTCTCTCTCTCTCTCTCTCTCTCCTGTCTTAGTTCCTGCAAGCTAGCCTTTTATGGAATCAATTGGAAAAACATGAGTTTGTCCTAGCATTATTTAAGCCTTAGCACATACACACACACACATAAAACTCTAACATCAGGGTGACAGTCTTTCAATCACATGAATAAATTTTGATAATTTTTCTGTTATCCATTCACTCCTGGATTCTAGTTGATCTAACACTTTACCATCACTTCAGATACACAGACTGGCTTATAATTTAGCCTTAGCATCTCCCATTGTGGAACAATTTTATACCTCTATTATTTTGGAACTTTCCCTGCTGCAAGGCTTTTGTTAAACAAACATATCAAGGACATCATTAACTTCTTTTAACATTTTAAAACATGCAGTAATTGAGCATGTAGTCATATCCTCCAATTTACATTAAGTTAACTTAGCTTTCAGCTCTTTCTCCTCCATTTCATTCTCACTCAAGCTTTATCTAAAAGGAGTTTCTTACGACAAGGAGATTATCCTAGTATATCATATGTAACAATATAATGAGAGACAGTTTGTAACAGCAACATATATAATAGATCTATGGAAATCATTATTCAGTGAGAAAATTGAAAATGGAATTCTATTCAATGGGGAAATAGTTTTAGGTTTTTATAGCATTGTAATATTTGTTGCATAGGCTTCTCTGGCTAGAGGACATGCTAGAAATGTTTATTTGCCAGTATTACTCCACATGAAAGAACCAGATGGGATATAATACTAATTTATTGATTACTCTGCTAGTTACGTGAAAATTCTTGTTTCACATTATCGAGAGAAATACACGAATAAACTAAAAAAGATGTAATGTATGTCAACTTCCAGAAGATGACAGGGCAAGGGACTTGGGGAGATTGTGGACAGAGTACTGAAATTTAGAGGTCATATTGCAAAGGCGGCCAAAACAGCACATCAAATTATATGATTATTGAAGAACACACTGAGAAGCAGGTATAGGAAGTTCTTGTTCCACTTTATGAGTGTAATAAAGCTGCATCTAGACTACTGCGCACGCACACACACAGATCTGGTCATCTGAATTTCTTAGCGACAAAGATATGGTGGAGAGGATCCAGAGATGAGCGACAAAGAATGTTGCAGGTCTGTGGAATGTTTCCTGAGGGGATAGAATGAAGGTATATGGGCTCAAAAAACTAGCTGATAGGTGTAAGAGGGGAGATGTGATAGAAACATAAGTTATTAAATAGGATTTTAGAGAATTGATACTGACTTTTTTTCTGTACAGTACAGGAAGGAAGAGAATGAGGGGTCATCCCTGGAAAATGTGCAAGTGTAGTAAACAAGGTGTTAGGACTAGATGTTTTGCTTGGAGGGTGGTGAATGTGTTGCCTAAGGTGGTTGTGAGTGCTTTGTCTATGAATTAGAAGTATGACAGGTTGTAAATAATATTTAGTGTGTCAATGTAGCGTTTTCTGTGATGAGTCTTCTGACTTCGTGAAGACATCCATCATCATCATCAAATTCCTGACATGTACCAACAAAGGGGGTGTACAGGATATGATAGGACTACATGAAAAATTTACATCATTACTAACTTCCTATCTACAATTTTCCTCCTGTTACCTATCAAGACTCCAGCATATCAGATCTTATAATTCTATCCTCTAAGGCACTTTCTATAATATCAATCCACCTATATCTTGGTCTTCCTCTGGGTTTTTTTTTTTTTTTCTACCAACCTGGGAACTTGTTTTGCTAATCTTTCCTCGCCAATTCTGTTTAAGTGACCATTTCATCTGAGATTAACTCTGCTAACGCATTCCTGGATGCTGACAATGTCAAGTTCTTTCCTAATATACTCATTTTTAACATGATACTGCCATTGATGCCATCTGTTCATGCCCCTAATCTTTCTCAGGACTCTCATATCTGCAGTCTCTAGTCTTTGGTCAAGTGTTTTGAATAATTTCTCTCTTATTCCATATAAATTTATTCAGTTGACTTCCTACCATACCAGCTTTGTTGATTCTGTTGTCTATTTCCATATTTAATTTACAGTCTTCACTAAAAATCATGCTTAAGTAGCTGAAATGTTTTACTTGTTCTATAGATTCTCCATTCACAATGCAGTTGATATTTTCAATCTCTTTGTCTTGTTATAACATATCTATTACAACAGTTATTCAATTTAGTCAGGAAATCTTGCAGACTTGTAGTGGATTTATTTAGAAATATAATATTGTCCATATAAAGCAAAGAGCTGAGATTAAAATTTCCAATTTTAATATCAGGTTTAATACCACTTTCCTTCATAATGTGATCCATATAGATAAGGAATAAGAGAGGGGATAATGTACATTCTTGTCTGCCACCAGATTTAACATTAAACCATCTTCCTGTACTGCCTTTTAATTCTAACTGCTGACTTACAAGTCAAATAAAGCCTAAGTATTGCTTGATATAATGTCCCATTGACACCATATAACTGTAGCATTTTGAATAGCTTCTCTCTTAGAACCTCGTCATATGTCTTTTCCAGATCTACAAAACTTAAATACAGATCTTTGTTATATTATTATTATTATTATAATATTCCCATGATTTCTCAACTATTTGTCGTAAAGTGAAAATCTGATCCTGACAGCCTTTATTTGGCCTGAATCAAGCATGTTCTTCACCAAGCGTTTCTTCCACAATCCTTCTCAACCATTTCCCAAGTATACTTGCATAAATCATACCAGGAACACTCAGTAGAGAAATACCTCTGTAATTCTCACATTTAGTTTTATTTCCCTTTTTGTATATGGGTATTCTGAGAGCTCTACTCCAATCATCCGGATTTCGTACCTCTGTCCATACCTTCTGAACTATGCAGTGCAGCGCCTGTAAGATTTTATACCTCCATACTTGAGCATTTCTGGTCGAATATCATCTAGTCAAGCTGCCTTTCCACATTTCAGGCCTTTGATGGCTTTTTGTACTTCAAGTATGGATATGTATTCCTGACTGCATGCCTGGTCAGTGGTTTTTACCACTGTGCTATCACTGCTTGTTTCATTTAGCAATTTTTCGAAGTAATTACTCCATACTTCAAGGATATCTTTTTCTCTCGTTTTCATGTCACCTTTATCATCTCTAATTCCTTTTACAGCACTCTTTCCTCCATTTCTGAGCTTCTTCAACAACCTACAGAATATCTTGCCACTTTCTTGATATTTATTTTCTATATTCTTACCAAAGTCTTCCCATGACTTTTGTTTAGCTAGTTTTACACAGTGTTTAGCTTTCTTACATTTCTCTCTGTATTATAAGAGCAGAAGCTGACGTATTTGCCAGGAACTTTTGATATGCTTTCTTCTTTTCCTTCACTGCCTCTTTAACTTCCTGTGTCCACCATGGAGTTCTTATTTTTCTATCCTTGCAGACAACCTAACTACATGCCTCTCTGGCTGAATCAACCAGTGTTTTCTTTGGTGCTTACCATTGAATCTCCAAGGTTTGGTTCCTGTTCTCAAACTCTTTCATTTTTTCTTAAATAATTTTTGTGTATTTTAGTCTACAGTTCACATCTGAGAGCTGCTCAACTTTTATTCACTTTAAAACTGTCTTATATGTTCTTCTTTTCGATATGAAATTCAATTCTATCCTATTCAAGACTAAATAGTGATCACTTCCAATTTCAAATCCTGTGTACACTCTGGTGTCCTGCACCAGGGAGAAAACATCACTATCAACAATAACATAGTCAATGAGACTTTTCTTATTCCTTGCCTCCTCTCTCCATGTGAATTTGTGCACATTTTTATGTTGGAACTTTGTGTTAATAATAACCAGTCCATGTCCTGACCAGAAATCATACAGGTATTTGCCATTATTATTAGCTTTGCTGTTTTCTCCAAATTTTTTAAAAATATTTTTGTATGTCTGACAATCATTTCATAATCTTAATGAAAATATTTGAACAGTAAAGCATGCGTTTGCTAATTGCTGATTCATGGCCTGCTTCATGCTACAATCCAGTAAACAACGTTTACTGGATTGTAGCATGAAGCAAATGCACTCTTTCGGTTACTATTCCTGTTCAAATATTTTCATTACATATGTTCACCTGTTTTCTTGGTGAAATAAAAACTAAGTATTTATTTAGTTTATTCACATATTTCTTCTGATGATGGTGATGTTAAACACAAGAATTTTCATGAAATTAGTAGAGTAGTCAAATTAGTATTCATCCCATCTTGTTCTTTCATTATCATGAACATCCATGGAGATAGAGACCCATCACGGAATAATACCAGCAAGTAAACATTTCTAAAATTGTTATATTGGTTTTAATACTGTTTGATGTACATTCGTATCTGACCTCTTATTTAATTGTAAAAATGACAGTAGTTTAAAATTTGTGTGTATGCACACACAAATTTTAAACCACCACATAACATTAATTGGTTTCATTAGTTATTCATCATAAATAGTGAATAAAGTTTTCATAATTTTATTATTATTATACCCTCCATGGAGTCGACCTACTCATCTTGGGAGGTTCATTCAACTGACAACATATTTATCATATAGAATCTTAAAATCCTTAACACTCTTTGCATTAACAACACATTTTGGTAATGCGTTTCATTCACTGACAATTCTCTATGTAAAAAGTCTACTCCTCACACCCTCTTCACCACACTTTTAAATAACTTCCAGGAATGACCTCTTTTTCTTCCCCTCTCATCTTCTACTTTTTTTTATAATCCTTTCTGGATTAATCTGATAAAATCCTCTCACTAACTTAAATGTCTCTATCATATCGTATCACCTGTCTTCCTCCTATCCACCAAACTCTGCAATCCACATTTCTTCAACCTCTCTCCATAGCCAGCATTCCAAACTCCTGATATTGTCTTAGTTACTCATCTCTGGACCCTCTCTAATGTCTTCACATCACATTGAAAGCCAGTACCAGATCTGAGCACAATAGTCCAAGTGTGGTCTGATGCCTTATACAGTGGCACAACCACTTCTTTATCCTTACATGTTAGAGTACTTCTTATCATAGCAGCACTATGATGTGCAGTAAGGAAATATCATGAGTAGGCATATATTTAAGTAAATTGTAATACCGGAATTAACTCATGTAAAATATAATTTTAGCCTGAGTATCAAAGGCATCTTCAGTACAAAGTTAATAGAACAATAACTGGTAATTCCAAAAGGCACCATCTAAGTAGATAATGTAAGATAACTAAAAAAGGTCATTAAATTTCCTAACTGATTAAAAATAAATAAAATAAAAATAAATTAAATTAAATTAAAAAATAAATAAATAATTCAATAGAATAATATATATATATATATATATATATACACAATTAGAAAAAAAAAGGTGCAAGTCCAGACTTTAGGTTCAAGTATTTAATATAAGACTTGTCTTCTTCTAGCTAAATAAAAGCAGGTCTTCCTCTTTATCCAAAATAAGATAACCCACAAGTGCAAGGAATCTGGTAGACACCTGGATAATTGAGATGTAGAAGCTTTTCCTTTGGAGAAGTGAGAAAGGTGGATGGGGTGAAGGGTAACAAAAATATTTAGTGATTTTAAAACTTTTGCTCTACATTCACTAATGCATTGCACATGAGGAATAGGAATACGAATTATTTCTTCTGTATTTGAAGAGATAGAGATATCAAAACTGTTCAAAGCTCTTTTGATGAAAGAATTCTTATAATCATTAGATAAAAGAGTGGAAATAATATGTTGCAATTCTTTCTGTAATAGCTCATCTGAAGAATATAAGGAGTGGGCCTGAGGAATCAGTGTTTTAATAGTTACAGCCATTTGACTGTGATGAGACTCAGCATGGATAATGGCCTGTATGAGTCTTCTTCATAAAAACTGAGAAATGTAGGTTACCATCTAGTTGGCGAAGAATTAAAAGATGTAAAAAGGCTAACTTCTTATTCACTTCTTCCTCTAGAGTAGTGTTTCTCAAACTTCAGATATCTGTGTACCCCTTCTTTAATTTTCATTATTACCAAGTACCCCCTTATCAAAATAATAATAATAATAAATAAATAAAAAGTATATTTCATTGTAAATGTCTATTTTATTTGAATTAAGATGTACATGTAAACAAAAAATATGATTTATTTTTAATAGAACAAAATTTATAAAGATACTATAATGTATAGTAAAAGTATAGTATAATGTATAGTATATTATACTATACTATAATGTATAGTATAATAAAAAGATACTTGATGATAGACACGTGAATGAGAGTTCATTTGAGGCAGTCTGGTGCGAAATAGTGACCAACGCAACCAAATATACAGTTGGATGCTGCTATAGGCCAGGGAGTACAGGGGGAGATATTGAATTCATGCATCAGCAACTTAGTGCAATGAGTGAAGGCTTAGTGATTATTATGGGGGATTTTAATTATGGTGATATCAATTGGAAGGAGGAAATATCACGTAGCAAAAAGGAAATGGAGTTCATACATCTGCTACGAGATAATTACTTGAAACAGCACGTAACTGAAGGGACACGTGGTGTGAGAGTGTTGGACCTGGTTATTGGTTCAGAGGTTATATGCATAAGTAAGGTGACCTCGTTACCTCCAGTTGGTGAAAGCAATCATGTGGTATTGACTTGGGAGGTTGCAAAATCTGTGGATTTTTCTATTAAGAAGGGGTATGTACGAAACTACAGGTTAGGCAATTATAACAAGCTTCGGAGTGAGCTTGCAGCCATCCCATGGCAGAACATATTGCAAGGGAAAGATGTTAGCAGTGCTTGGGATAAAATCAGCGGGTATCTGAGAAAAGCAATATCAGATTGTGTCCCCATGGTCAGAAGGTCAAACAAGGCAGGCATTAGATGGATGAGCAGTAGTATCAAGCTTGAACTACAAAAAAAGAAAATGTTATGGAGAATTTACAAGGAGAAGGGCGATCAGGACACCCATGAGCAGTACAAGGCTCAAGCTAGGAAGGTTACCAGCATAGTAAGAAAAGCTAAATCAGATTATGAGAAGACCTTAGCCAAAGAGATCAAGGGTAATCCCAAAGAGTTCTTCCGCTATGTGGCAAGTAAGAGGAAGAATGACTTCGGAAGGATAACCTAGTGGGTGCTGATGGTATTGAGGTGACAAAATCAGATGTAATAGTCGAGTTACTGAGTGATCACTTCTCAAAAGTCTATCACCCAAGTGAGGATATCTCTATACCTATAGCAATACCTAATGTGAGAATTGAAGCTAAAGAATCAGAGGTATTAAATATATTGCAAAACTTAAATGCAAACACTGCGGTAGGCTTAGATGGAATATCAGCTCGGGTGTTGCGTGAATGTGCAAATGAATTGTCAACCCCTCTTACCTGGATATTTAATTTAAGTTTGAACTCTGGTATGGTCCCTAGGGAGTGGAAGTTAGGCAAAGTGGTTCCTTTGCATAAGGGTGGCTCTAAAACTGCAGTATTGAATTACAGACCAATCACCATCTCAGGAGTAGTGGTAAAAGTATTGGAAAAGTTGGTTAAAGACAAAATTCAAGAATGGGTGGATCAGGATATGATACTCTATAGAGGCCAACATGGTTTTGTTAAAGGTAGATCCTGCCTTAGCAATCTATTAACTATCCATAATAGAATAACATCAGAGTTGGACAAAGGAACTGGCTACACAGTGGTACTTCTGGATTTTGCTAAGGCTTTTGACAGGATACCCCATAGAACACTGTTACGCAAATTGGAGCAGATGGGAATGGATATTAAATTGGTGATATGGATAGGAGAATGGCTCAGGGAGAGATACCATAAGGTGGTGTATGGAGGAGCCGAGTCCAGAATGAGGCAGGTGACCAGTGGTGTGCCTCAGGGCTCTGTGCTTGGGCCAATGTTGTTTAATTTGTATATAAATGATATAGGAAACGGCTTAAAGGGAGATATTCAGTTGTTTGCTGATGATGCAAAGTTGTGTAGTGCAATAAAAAATCAAGCTGATGTTGAAAGTTTGCAGGAGGATTTAAATAAGCTGGTAAAATGGGCAAAAGAAAATGGATGTCAGTTCAATGTGGAAAAGTGTAAAGTCTTGCATTTTGGGATTAAAAGATTACCAGCTGTGTACTACATAGATGGAAAGGTACTCCAAGAGATTGATGAGGCTAGGGACTTAGGGGTATTGGTAGATAAGGAGATGAAGTTCAGAGGACACATTGCTAAGGTGTCCAAGATTGCACATAGGATTACTTGGTTGTTGAGGAACACACTGACATCCAGAGATAAAGAGGTTATCATTCCCCTTTATAAAGCATTGATACTTCCACATTTGGATTACTGTGCTCAGGTCTGGTCACCTGGATTCCTTGGAGATGAGGAGGCTGTGGAGAGGGTTCAGAGAAGAGTGACCAAGTTGGTGAGTGATATAAAAAATGCTCCCTACATTGATAGATTGAGAGCTTGTGGATTGCAGAGATTGGTTGATAGGCGAAGAAGAGGGGATATGATAGAAACATTCAAATTACTAAAAGGTTTTTATAGGATTGATGCAGGGGAAATGTTTCAGCTGTGTGATAGGGATGGAAGAACAAGAGGTCATCTCTGGAAATTAAAGAAGAGTGTGGTTAACAAAGGTGTCAGAACAAGGTTTTTTGCCTGGAGGGTGGTGAATGAGTGGAATTCATTGCCTGACTTTGTTGTGAGCTCTTCATCTGTAAATGAATTCAAGAAGAGATATGACAGATATTGTTTTGCTAGCTTGGGTCTCCCGCGATGAGTCTACTGACTCCATGGAGATACCCGTAATAATAATAATAATAATAATAAATTTTTACTTAATTTAAATAATTTATCATCAATGAGAGGGATACAATATCAACATTTTCTTGTTGCTTACAACTACTTGTATCTGCTATATTGCTCTCTTTTGTGCGTTTTATAAATCCAGTCTTTAACCAATGATCCATACTTATGCATTTGAAAGCTAAAAAAATTACCGTATTTACTCGAATATAACCTGCATGTGTATCGTTTTCACCAAATTAAAGCAAAAACATCATGGTGCAAGATATGTGCAGGGATTTTCGGAAACTAAAGTTTTCAGAAAAAAACTGAAAAATGGGTATGACTTACCAAGAAGCTCTAATTCGCTATCACTACTTCTGGCTCAAGAGCGGTTTCCTTTGGTGCACCATCAAAGTTATCTACCCAAATAGTGTCATCATCTTTCCCATTATTTCAAGCAAAGATTACCAGTAATTTACAAGACTTGAGATATGTATGAACACTCCTTCACAAATGACTAATGAGAAGTGAAATATTACACGAAACAGACAGCAATTGTAGGCCAGTAGAGATAGAGGAGCTATGAAGATGTACATTGGTTCAGTATTAACAAAAGATCATGCTACCCAAAGACAAAAGCAAATTGATAATTGAGTTGGCTCTCATTTCAACTATTCAGTTGAAATGCTAATTCTCTTCAACCGAATTCCATAATATCTGAAACACATTCACTATATATTTCTTAGTTTTAACACGTTCACGACAGGGTGGTGTCAAACAAAACCACATGTTGCAGTGGCATATGGTTTGGCTTAAGTCTAGACAGCAGTTTCTGTGGAACGGGACATGTGATTCATTAGTTAGTGCCGTTTTTATCCCAGTTGACTCTAATTGCACTATTTATTAAGAAATATATTACACAGTCTGCAAATATCTCTTCCCTTAATCAGGGGAACAAAATAAAACTAACTGTTTTTCATGTGTCTGCAGTATAGTAGCTGTTGTGAAGGGCATGTTATTTACTGCAGGGAGCGAGTTACTATTGCCCCGATGTTCATGTCGGGGCATAGTAACTCGCAATTTGAGTAGGAGAATTCATACATAATATAATTTAATACACACACACACACACACACACACAAGTATATTTTCCTCAATATATATATATATATATAATTTATTAAGAAATATATGTTTAAATTAATTTTTTTTCTTAATAATGATTCCATGCGTTAATGATGGATAGCCGAAAATTGCCATGTACCCCCTGCAGACATTTCACATGCCACTGGGGGTATGCATACCACACTTTGAGAAACACTGCTCTAGAGTGAATTAGATCCTTGGATGAAGTGCATTTAAATTTAGAGAGAAACTGTTGTAATTGACTAATTCAACTTCAACTGTTTTCATGGAAAATTCACAATGATACTGTTATGAAATCAAATTTCATAACAGTATCATAATCAAAGAATGTGCTCTGTTGGTGGAATTAAAGTCAATGGAAAAAATCTAAATTATTTATGTTTTGCAGATGACAGCATTATGTTAGCAAAACATATGGAAAAAGCTCATGGTATCTTAAATGACCCTGACAGAGAAAATAAGAAAAGGTTTAAAGATTAACATAAACAACATTTATGACAAATTTAGATTAAACTAAAATAAAATTTGCAGATAATTCTTTTGAAATTGTGGATGACTATATTTACCTCAACCGATGTTTTAGCTTTAAGGAAATAATGATAATTAACAACATTTTGGATGAATAAGGAAAAAACAACATTTTGGATGAATAAGGATTATCTGAGATTTACATTTATGTTTAAAAGAAAGCTATTTAATATGTGCATTATTCCAGTGCAGAAAACTTATTTACCATAATTATTAGCTCTGCCCTTTTTTTCTAAATTTCACAAAACATTTCCTGCTGTTCAGGATTCATTTCCTGCCTTTCTGTTTAGATAATCAGTAAGAAGTTTTTCATTTTCGTTATTAGTTGCCACTTCTAAATATCTCAGAAAACTCATTTTCTCATTGCTAATACCATTGGTACTGAATCCTTGGGCACAGATTATGTTGTATTATCTGATATTTCATTCAACACATGCTCACATCACTGTACTTAACATACTTTCCAGTCAAGAAGTTAATCACTGTAGCTATTCCTTCCATTTCATTTCATGATTTCTTTTATCTGAAGAAGCTCTTGTTTTAACTGCCATTTAGAAGGATCTTACTTAGTTATGCTAATGTAAAAAGGCTTGGATAGACAGTATTTCAAGTGGAAGAATGTGAGCAAATTTACATCATTAGATTCCAACAGTTAAGGGAAAATGAAAAGCCGATTCTTATTGATAGTGAGTCTAGTTGTTGTGGCTCTGGAGAAACTGTTAACTTCACTGTCTAGTTACATTATGAATGCAGAGTATCCTCAGAATAGAGTACCAGATGATTTATTATGATTCTGTGCAATAAATCATATCATATGGTGATTTAATCCCCCCCACCCTTTATCACATTTGAGTTCTTTTTTTTTTTTTTTTTAATCCTCCAAAACAGGTAAACCAGCCAGAAAAACACACACAGTCAACAGACATAATTCCCTAGCATCGTAGCCTTAGTTGCTTCAGCTAGAATCCCAAATAACTACAATCTCTCACAACTTGCCTCTCATGCCTCTACAAATTCACATACTGCTAAACTCTGCAGTTTATATATCCTCAAACCTGTTCCCATTACCAATATTCCAAAGTTCTAATCAGGCCATGGTCACTTGCTTCTGAACCGTATCCAGAGTTTCCACATCACAATGGAAACCACTATGACCAAATTTGCACACAGTATAGTTCGCCCACCGTTTGTAGGTCCCTGCTTTGTGTCTTTCCAAGAATAGTCGATTCATGCTGAAGGGGAGAAAGAAATGAAGGACGTCCGAATTGGTTGCCAACACGTGAAATCACGTGCTTTATAGGTAAAATTTTCCAACTGTTATACAAGCAACATAGTTAACTACAATAATCATAAAAGAGAAGTAATTCTCCGACCAGTAATACTAAACAACTCATCTCACAATATGGACTGATTACCCTATTATCGGAATGGATTCTCCTTTTTCTGAGATGCGCAGAAGTATCGAAGGATCTCTAATTGGTGGACGAACTATAATCTATTGTGTGTTTGTGTGTGTGTGGCCTGACTAATGTTGTAAAATGGTACAACACTTCTTTATTCCTATTTGTCAGTGTGCTGTTTTTCATAGTAGCAATATACTATGTAACACTTGTAATATATCTTCTGACCTGTAATGTGTCATTCACACCCACTGCCAACCTGCTGGCCTGGTTGGCCGAGTGGTTAGCATATCCGCTCTCCAGTCAGAAAGCTGTGGGTTTGAATCCTGCCGTGGGCATGGATGTTTGTGATTGTCTGTGAAAATACTAGTGATGGTGGTGGATGGTAGATGGCGTTGGCGTAGATGATGATGATGGTAATAGTGGTGGAGACAGAGAGTTGTAGAGTAGATGCCCTCCCTCATTGAGTCTTTGGACTCCCTGGATGTGTGTCACATAATAATAACAATAATAGTTTTTAGAGCATAGTTTCTGGATTATCTAACCCTTAGCCTAGCCAGTGTACTAAATATACTATAGATTGTAAACCTTTAGCTTTTCTTGGGTGGAATTCACGTAAAAATACATTTTTTGTATCAGTTATGTTTATCACTTTGTGATAAAATGAAAAGTATGATTGCTGTTGACGACCTACCTTTTTTACAAACCCACTGACCACAGAATATCTTTCAATCTGATCCTTATTCCATTCCTAAGTAAAGATGTGGAGGTTATTATTCTCTTTGTAAGGCTATGATTTGATCACATTGTGACTACTGTGCACAGATTTGATCATCTGGATTTCTTGGGCGATCAGGAGGTGGCAGAGACGAGTGACCAAGATGATGACAGGTCTGTGGAATGCACCTGTGAGGATAGGTTGAAGGTGTGTGTGTGTGGCTTGCAAAGGTTAGTTGATAGACAGAAAAGAGGGGACATGATTAAAAACTAAAGAGGTTCTATAAGATTAACATCAAATAAATTTTTCAATATATGATGCATAGAAAATGGGTAACCACCTGGAAGATGTTTAAGAGTGTGATTGGTCAGGGTGTGTGATTAGATTTTTTCCTTGGAGATTGGTGAACGAATTGAATGGATTGCCAAAACTAGTAATGAGTGCCCTGATAGTGAATGAGTTTCAGAGATATGATGAAGTATTGTGTGTATAGAGCAGCGTTTCCCAAACTATGTTCTATGGAACACCAGCGAGTGAATAGGTGTTCCGTGAAAAATTATCAAAATTAATATGTGCCTGGAATGGTTTTAAATGATGCGACAAGTTCAAACATGTTTGAAAATAAGGTGCTCCTCACTTTGCTGTGGATTGTGCTGTTAAGATCAGCGCATGCTGGCTTTAACGCCTGCAGTTGTCGACAGCTCCGAGCACGAGTGAAGTATGGAGGTATCTATTCTAGGAAACATGCAAGATCAATGCAATGTGGCCCAGCATGTCTGTAATGTGCATCACATTTTTGCAATGCGATACAGCATGCTGCAGTGATAGTGTGTGCTTAGCTTTACATTGAATACAAGACCAATGATACTCGACTCTAACCAAGGTGTTCTGTTAAAATTTCAGGATTTGTGAAGTGTTCCATTGTAGGAAAAGCTTGAAAAACCCTGGTATAGAGGGTAGTGTGGGTCTCCCATAGTGTTTTCTTAATCCATTCAGATAACCCATATAATAATAATAATTACTAATCTCTACAGTACCTTTGCCATTACCACAGATATACAGACTGATCTGCAATTATTTGAAACATCAGTTTTATTTACACCACTTATCTGCAGTTTTTTTTTTTTTTTATGTATGCATGTGTGTGTATACACACACACACACACACACACCAATATTAAACAACAACTTGAATAATTTCAAAAATCCAAGTATTGTGAATTCTTCTATTGGTAATCAGAATCTAGAAAATGATCAAGAATTACAGAAGTTTAAATTATATTTTATGTTATAAGCAGATTGATTATATGTTAATATGTATGACGGTTCAATGCTAGAGGGCGCCTGAAACATTACTTTTGATATGCAAGTATAACTCCAGCTATAGTTTTAGGAATAGTAGCCAGACTTGACTCTAATTTTCATATATTTCTTCTAATTGAATCTACTGCAGCCACCTATTAAAGATGGGCACGGCATTAGGAGCCGGAGCCATTTCTATTCATGACTGGTGGAAAGTGAGTTGAAAACTGTAATACCAAAATATTAGTTTCGTTACTTTTAATTATAATTTTTTTTATTTCTTTTAATTTTACCCAGTTTAAAACATCTAGAATAGAAATTAATTGTGTTTTGAAGTATGTTCAGTGAATGAATGTGTGAAATGTTGATTTGAGGCAGCTGTATTAAGTGATATGTAAATTAAGGTTATCAGTTAAAAAAAAAGAATATTAATATATGACTAATTATATGAAGAGCCAAAGGCTTCAATTCGGTGACATGAACTTATTTAAGTTAAGGAAGATGTTTAAGAGTGTGATTGGTAAGGGTGTGTGATTAGATTTTTTCCTTAGCCGAATAAGAAAAGAAACTCTTTGAGTTTCTTATTCGGCTAAGAAACAATATGGGATATAATATCCCTTAATTAAATTAATATATGAATTTCCTCCACCGATGTTTATTTATAAGAGCATTGAAACGGTATTTTGATTCATCGTGATTATAACGAGCTTCCTAATTAATTAACCTGACAAATTACCGTTAAGAATATTTTCAAACTTAGCAACCGCCAGCAGGCACTGTTAATAGGCTATTGGGAGCATTTGTCATGGGCTTAACAACGCTGATTTATATTTTGCTCAAGTGACGTATTTGATACCAACTCTGCAATTTAGCTGCCTTGACACAAACTGAAAATGATTATAGCTTTCGATCCATTCCACTTTCGAAAGTTTTTAAATTATCAGGAACAGGAAATTTAATGCCATGCTTTGTTTGTGATTTTATCATTCAGACTTCAATTTAGGAAAATATAATTGAAAATATATGAAGCGATGAAAAAATACAGTTTTAATATGATTCATACCCATAAGTAAATTTGACGTATTCTTTCTTAACGTTATAATAATTTCGAAGGCACCGGCAGATATCCTCTGGGCTAAAGAGTAAATATGCAGAATTTTAATTGGAAATTAACTTACCTCAGTACTTCGAGCATTATTATCATCTGGATGCTGAGTGTATCCAAATGCCATTAGAAAGAATCTTGTGTGTCCAAACTTCTTGTCCTCCACGTGGCTATTAGATTTGGCCTATTTTCTTCAGTAGTGTTTCTGTACTACTTTCTCTGCTGAGCGAATATGTTGGGTTATTTCAACAATTTAAATATTGCAGATAACTGATGTGCTCTGTTGCAAGGACTTTTCAGACTATATGCTGTCTTTATATATATATATATATATTTATATTTAGGTAAAATCATTTAGTTGGGTCTAGTGTCGTGAAACTTTTGCAGTAATCACATCTAGAATTGAAGGTAATGGGAAGAAAAGTTTCATGTTGAATATTACGAAAGTGACGATTTATAATCTTAAACTCGTCTTTCAAGAGGATATGACATTCTGCTTATGCGTGTTAGGATTGGTAATAGCTTCCTGAATTTCAACATCAGCTTTTCGTAATGCTGCGTCACCTAGCCGGTTTCCATGGTCACATGAATATATATTCGTAGAGGTGTATCGTGGTTCCGCTGTCTGTTGCCACCGGTGGTTACAGGTGATCCGATCTTCCTAAATTTTCACAACAAAGCTTTCGTTCTTTCTTTTACCTCCGTAAGTGCCCTATATAACTTCTCATCCGAGTTTCTTAATTATTATAAATTTAGTATCGAAATTACGTTATAATATAACGTAATTTCGTTATAATATAATGTTCCGAAACTTAGTTTTAAATTGACTTTGTGATTTTATTGTAGTGTTGAAACATTAAAATTGCCCATAAGTTGAGCTTTATATTGTGCTAAGAATTTTTTTATTTAAGTATTAAAATTATATTATTTTTGCATTCAGAATTGGCTTCTCTATTCCATCGCTAAATTTAATAAGGATCATTTTACATTTTATATTATGCTGGGATTAGTTACAATTCTTGCTAAGTAATTTGTGTCAGTGTGGATTTATAAATATCGTCATGTGCCATTGCTCGAAGTGCGAAAGTCCATTTTACTTGTTCTTCCTCATTTAAGTGAGTAGACAGGTATATCAATACGTACAGTGCTGCTGTATATAATATGTTTATATATAATATGACAATTAAATAATCTGTAACGGCTCTAGAGACTCAACTGAATCGAGCAATTTCTAATATGTAGGATGGTCTCAGTGGGCAATGAAATTCATCTATTACTAGTAACTAGTAACATTACTGGCTTAACGGGTGAAGCAAAAGCTTTTCATATTCCCGGCTATCTTAACAGAGACTGTGAGTGGAAAGAGTTTATGAGCTATATAGCTCGCCCTGATTGGGCTAGGAGATTAATCCTCAGTGAGTGGGTTTAGGATGGCTTTAGGTCTTTTGTGCTTAGAATAGTCCGTTGCATCATAGTCAGCGGCCAGTTGGATCAGTCTGTTAGGATGCACACTTGCCTTTGAAAAGAATTTGGTTGCTATAGTCCGCATGAAGGTGTAAATATAGGGGACCTCCGTGTCGCGGTGCAGTTGGACAGTTCGGATGAACCATGGAGCGCCCAGGATCATTCTAAGACACTTGTTCTGAATGCGTTGTAATTTAATGATATTTGAGTTTGAAGTATGGCTCCAGGCCAGTGAGGCATAAGTGAGTATTGGACGAACCATCAGTTTGTATATGAGAAGTTTGATTCTGGTGCTCAGTTTGCTGTTTCTGTTTATTAGCGGATAGAGCTGGGCTATGGTTTTGGATGTGTTTGCACAGAGAGTCTTGATATGGGAGTTGAAAGTCAGTTTACTGTCCATTACTACACCAAGGTACTTGATCTCTGTTTTCCACTGAATTTTTGTGTTAAAGAGGAGAATATCTTCTTTGGGAAGCACTGATCTTCTCGAGAATAAGACGGCTACGCTCTTCTGAGGATTCACCTGGAGACGCCATTTGGCAAAATATTGCTCTATTTGCAGTAGGTTTTCTTGCAGTTTCTTGATGGCTAGGTGAGGCTTTAATGATCTGGCCAATATCGCTGTGTCATCAGCATAAAGAGCTTTAATTGAAGATAATGGGTTGTGTGGTATATCATGCAGGTATAAGGAGAATAGGATTGGTGCTAGTAAGGACCCTTGTGGAACTCCAGCCAAGATGTGTTTCTGTGAGGACACCACTCCACTTAGTCTCACTTGCATGCGCCTATCGCAGAGGTACGTCTTTAAGAGTTGAATGATTCCGATTGGGATACCGGATGATATAAGCTTGTATAGTAAACCATAATGCCAAACCTTGTCAAATGCACTGGCTAAGTCTAGGAAGACAGCCCCAGTGCATTGGTGCCAGTTAAAACCTGTGATGATATGTTCCACCAATCTGTGTATTTGTTGTGTGGTACTATGCAACTGTCTGAAACCAAACTGCTCCTCAGGCAGGATGTTTAACAGGAGTACAGAATCTTGAAGCCTAGTAAGAATTACCTTTTCAGCAATTTTTCCGAGATTAGAAATGAGACTGATTGGTCTGTAATTCTGTGGCAGAGTGGGATCCTTTCCAGGTTTATGAATTGGAACAACGTATGCCAATTTCCAGTAGGAAGGGAAATACTTGTAGTGAAGTATGGAGTTGATTATGTTTACCAAATGAACAATAGCTTTGCGAGGTAGAAGTTTTATAACTTTGTTGGAGATGCCGTCGGGTCCAGGAGCCTTTTTATTTTTGAATTTCTGAATAATAGCATATATTTCAGCAGGTGAGGTGGGTGTGATTTGAGTAGAATGTGTGGGAGCAGACTTGAGTGAATATCTGACATTACGGTGTATCTTGTAGATATGACTAATGTCAAGGTGACTGTATGCAGGTTTGCATTGATTTTCAAGGTGATTCGCTATTGCCTCAGCTTTATCAGCATCGGTGTGGATGAGACCTGAATCTGTTTGCAGAGGGGGAAGAGGTTTATTTTTGTTCTTGATCTTTCGGATAAGATTCCATACAGAGTGGCTGTCAGCGGAGATGGAGGTCAGTTTTTCTTCCCAGAGTTGAGTTCTATGAGCTGCGAGTGCATCTCTCACTGCAGAATTTAACCTATTTAAGATCCGTTTATCTTGTGGCGCCCTAGTGTTATGGTATCTTTTTCTAGCCTTATTTTTTTCCCTAATCAGATTCATAGTATCTTCAGGCAGGTGGTTGGACTTGTGGGTGGTTGCAGGGGTAGTAACTGCTGTACAGGCTGCTGTAATCTGTTCTGTTAGATTTTTGACAGCTATGTCAATTTCCTCTTTTGATTTAATGATGGGAACAGGTCCAATATATTTCGGGAGCATCTTGGAGAGCCTTTCCCAAGGAATAAATGAGTGAGGGGGTGGGGATGATTTTTCAAGATTTCCTAATTTTAACCTTATTGGATTATGATCTGATGATAAATTATTGATTGTTATTAGATTGTATTGGAGTCTGATGTGCTGCAGTATGGCTATGTCCAATACATCGGCCCTACCATAGGTGTTGTGATGGGTGGGATCAGCTGGGCCTATTACGTGAAGGTTGTTGAAATCAGCATAATTCTGTAGTATCTGTCCATTTTTGTTAGTGGAGTGGCTATTCCAGGTAGAATGCTTGGCATTTAAATCACCTGCCACAATGGTAGGCTCTCCAGTGTCAAATATGGCATTCAAATCAGAAGGTAGTAGTGCTTTTTGTGGTGGATGGTATGCTGCAAAAATTTTTAATTTGCCCACTGAGCTCGTGAGAATCTCGATGCCAGTGATCTCAAGATTGGAGGTAGTAGGAATGTTTATGGAGTGATGAGAGATAAAATTTTTGATGAAAATTGCCGTACCTCCACCTCTGTGGGTTGATCTGTCAGTTCTATACGACTGATATCCATAGATTTTGGGATTGTCAGCTGGTCTTAGATGCGTTTCATTTATTAGTAGAACATCTGGCCGATGTCTGTGGGCAAAATTTTGGAGTTCTAGGATCTTATTTCTTAAGCCGTTTGCATTCCAGGCTATTATCTCTAGGGCTTCTGGTTTTAATTTTTTACTGTTCATTAGTGAGCGCTGAAATTATAACTTGAGTATCTTTTAGAAATCTGTTAGTAGAACTTTGTGAAGGATTAGATCTGCTGAAATCTAATAGCATATTTGCCAGGGACGCAGTAATGATAGCTGTCATATTTGGGTGTGATGTTGACTGTTGTAGGGATGTCTGTTTAGGGCGGGTTACATCCGCATATGTCCTGGGCTGCCAGCTTAGAGTCGTTTTTTGAGGGACCTCAGTTTTCAACAGATGGGCTTCTGAGTTTTTATTCTGTACTTTAGGAGACTGTGAAGTAGCCGCAGATGTAGGCGAGCTGATGGAAGGAGAGAATGGTCCCTCTTCAGATTTCCTGTTACGTGGATTGTACAGACATCCTCTGTAGTTGGATGTGTGAGGACCGCCACAATTGGCACATTTAGCAGGGGTAGATTTTGATTTAGAACAGGTGTTGGTTGGGTGACCAACCCCACACTTCAAACATTTAAATTCGGCCCTACACATCTTCTGGGCATGCCCAAACTTTTGACATCTATGGCATTGCCCAGTAGAAGCTCTCTTCCTTAACGGTTCTACCGAGATTTTTAATCCACAGATGGTTGTCAAGTCATATATGTGTTTATAGGTTTGACTGATCTCGATCAGCACTAATGGCATTGGAGTCTTGTCCCTCCTGGTCATCCTGCTGACCTTGATAGGTGGTAAATCATTTGAGTGCAGGTCTGTGGTGATTTCATCGGTGGAGACATCCTCAGGCACGCCTCTAATCACAACCTTGAGATTTTTTTCCGAACCGAGTGAGAAAGTATGGTACTGAATTCCTCTGGAATTTAGTTCTGCTGTTAACCTACGATAGTCTGTGACAGTTTTAGGGTGAATTTTTACACCATCTGTGATATTCTTTGCATTGTTATATGAGATCTTCAGGTTGTTCATTATGCTCTTTAGAGTCATCCATTTGTTCTTCTCACGCAGGATAATCGGGGGGATCTTTTCCCTTGCGGAGGTAGGTGAGTCTGGGGCAGAGCCATCTTCTTCCATGACATCTATAATTGGTGTTTCGGAGGTCACAGTTTTGCGCTTTTTGCTTGCGCGAACCTCCTGGAAATCAGTGTGGTCAGTACGGGAATGATCTTCAGCCGTTGTGGTTTTTTCCGTAGCGTTGTCTTGGAGTAGTTCAAGAAGTTGAACGTCATCCGTATCAACTTCTTGGATTTCATGAACTACTACCTTACCTGGCCATTTTGTGTGTAGCAGATTTCCAATATGCTTGAAAATAGCCAGGAGCTGTTTGAAGGTGAGTTCCTCGTACGGCAGGTCTGTGGTTGGACCCACATTTTGTTCTGGATAACAGGACATGCTTTCCATTTCTGTCTACCGTATAGTGAAAACAGGTAGTTTCTAAAATAACAACTGATGTAATGAAACAATGGCGATGCTGATGGCAGTAGGCCTAGCGTATCGCCGTTGCTTCGGAAAAAAAGGTTAACTTACCTACTGAATTAGTTTTTATGAGCCTATACAAGAACCAAACCGGTTGACTATATCAGTAGGACTATTCACTGTCAGTAAAAATATTTGTCGAGTTCATTAAATCACATTTTATATCAAATATCAGAATCGCGAATCAGATGTATGAGCACTAGGCAAGACGCCATCTTCTTTTTTCCCTTCATCTATTACCTACACACACATATATATATATATACAGGGGCGAATTCTCCATGCTTGCTGTGTAAGCTCATTACTTGAGAAAGATGTAATATTTATTTGTTAATAAATGCATTCATTTATAAGCATTTCATTTAGGATTTTATTTTTGTAGACAGAAGACATCTTAAGCTTGTGAGGTAATAATTGAGCTTTGCGTTGTGTATCGAAGGCCAATGCTTGCTTGTCTAGTCAAAGCTACCTTGGCTTGCTCGGTTGTCGAAGCTTCCAGGTCCTCATTGCAGCACTGTGATTTCATGCGCTCTTCACGTCGTCTTAAACACAGGCCATACGCAGTCAAAGTAGCTCTAGCCAGTGAGCTTCAGCCAGCCTTTACAAGTGTGCATGTTGCTTGGGAAAATTAAGTTACAGCCAACTTTTTTTGACAGTGTTATTGTCATAAAAAGAATGGTAGAAGTACAACTGACCAAATCTTCACTTTAAGGCAAGTCTTTGAGAAATCTTGGGAATATGCCAAGAATGTCTACACATGTTTTGTGGACTTGGAGAAGGCATATGACCGGGTTCCTCAGGATAAGCTTTGGCAAGTAGTACAGGAGTATAGAATGGATGGCCAACTATTAGCTGCCATCAAGTCCCTGTATGAATGCCCAGAGTTTTGTGTCAGGGTAAACAGCACAAAGTCTGAACCTTTCACAATCTCCTTGGCCTCCGCCAAGGGTGTGTTCTGTCACCCTTCCTTTTCATAATATTTATGGACTGGATTGATAGGCACAGCCGAGGCAGTGAGTTTGCTAGGTCATCTGCAAAAAACCGGAAATTTGATGTCTGCTTTTTGCAGATGACCTAGTTCTGCTTAGCTCTTTCACAGATGATCTCCAGCAGACCCTGGATAGGTTTGTAGCTGTTTGTGCAGATGCCGGAATGAAGATCAGTGTGGCCAAAACTGAAACATTTGTGGTCTCAAGACAACCATCCCAGTGTACTCTACATGTAAGTGGAGTCCTAATGAGGCAGGTGGAGAAGTTTAAATACCTTGTGTCCATATTCACAAATGATGGAAAATGGGATGTAGAACTAGATACTCAAATTGGCTTAGCAAGCTCAATATTGCGGGAGCTTGACCATTCGGTAGTATTGAAGTGGGAGTTAAGCCAGAAGGCAAAGCTGGTTGTCTTCAATACAGTCTATGTCCCCATCCTCACCTATGGTCATGAGAGTTGGGTAATGACCGAAAGAATGTGGACACGAATCCAAGCGGCTGAAATGAGGTTCCTTCAAGGGGTTGCGGGGGCTGACAAGACCCGACAGAAGCTCTGCAATCCGGGAAATCCTCAATACTCAACCGCTGCTTCTCCGTGTTGAGAGATCACAGTTACTTTGGTATGGGCACCTGGTCAGAATGCCACAAGAGAGGCTCCCTCAGCAGGCCCTCTTTGCCAAGCCAGAGGGTGGAAGGCCAAGGACTTGCTGGATAGATTATATCCAAAACCTTGGGTGGACACGTTTGGGAATCCAACCAGAACACCTGAGCTTGGTGGCAGAGGATCGTGACCATTGGAAGTTCCTCTTGCAGCTGTTGCCCCCACAACCTAATTAGGAAAGGTGGGCCTTGAAGATGTATGTATATTTTATTTGTATGATTAAATGTACATAAATTTCTAAATATATAGTTTTAAATGGTCATTAATTCATTATTCCGCTAATTAGACTTCAATCACACCTCTCACTCCCTGAATGATTACAAGAACAAGTGTGAATTTCAAGACCAGCATTCACCCCTGTTTATATGTGATATAGATGACAACCCAAAATGTAATTTATAACAATATTTTTGATTATACATATAATTAATATTAATTTTCAAAAATATTTTGAAAAAGGAACCAAATTCAGAGCTTATTTTTTTTTTTAATTTATTCAGGAAACTTTATGACAAAAAATCAACTAATGCCTTTTCATTCCTGTAGCTGTTTTAGCCCTATCTAACTTTTGGAGACTGTGTGGGCAGTTCAATCCCCACTGGTAGCCAATCAGAGATAGCTTGCCCAAGGTTATCACTAATTAAGCAGCTCACAGTGAAGATATGGCACAACATGTAGGCCCTAACACAGTATTTTAAATGTCTGAAATAGTGTGGATTCTATGGTCGATTTTCTTGAGTTTATGAGGTGGAAAACCGGAATTTCCAGGAGAAAAAATCTGCTCGACTGTGCCAGAGATTGACTAATTCGGGAACTGGTCGTTAAAAAAAAAAAAAAAGAGCTTAGTAAAAGTTCCTCTTGTTGGCAACTAGACTTGAACTCGAAGTCCATCTTTGGACTGTTTAGCGCTGAGGAGTGCAGACACCACTTCCACTGAGCTACACAACTTTATGATATTAAATATATAATACAAATAATTGGGTTTTATTGTTGTTTAAAAAATACATATACTAAGAAAATAAACTGACAGGTTTTGCTATCTTAATATCTGAAAAGAAACTCATTTGGTTGCTCTTGACATCTTAAAAGCATCTGATTGGGCGTGACACAAGAGCATACTTAGCAAACTGCCATTCTATGATCTGCCTTCCATCCTCTGCAACTGGATATCTAACTTTCTACTGTTCATGGACTTGAATTTTGGTGGATGATTTCCTCTCCTCAGCTTTCCCCCACCAATGCTGGAGTATCTCAGGGTTCTGTGCTCTCACCTACTCTTCCTCCTGCATATAAATGCAATGTGCAATTATAAAAGGTTTTATTCTTATTATATTTTGATAGATAAAAAATGTTTTTCTTATGTATAATAAATTAACACGGATAATTGTGTGCAAATATTTCATGTTTAGATCATGAAATATTTGTTTAAAAATGATATCCTTTACAGGTTGATTGTCCCCTCGTACTTTTTGATTGGCATTTGTACACAAGCTGTATTAATAAAAGTTTTTGTGTGAAATACGGCTTTTTTTTTTTTTGCTCAACGATGCGAGCCCTTTTAAAATTACCATAGCTCACCACTGCATACAACTGTAGCGTTTTGAATAGTTTTTCTCTTGGCACCTTGTCATATGCCTTTTGCAGATCTACAAAACTTAAATACAGAGCTTTGTTATATTCCCATGATTTCTCAACTATGTGTCGTAAAGTGAAAATCTGATCCTGACAGTGTCTATTTGGCCTGAATCCAACTTGTTCTTCACTAAACTTCCCTTCCACAATCCTTCTCAACCATTTCTCAAGTATACTTGCATAAATCTTACCAGGAACACTCAGTAGGGAAATCCCCCCTGTAATTCTCACATTATGTTTAATTTCCCTTTGTATATTAGGTACTATAAGGCAATGTAAAGACTGATGTGTCTAACCATAGACCCATCAATATCTCTCTGTAGCAATTCTGAAGATTTTGGAAAATTTGGTAAGGGATTGCATACCGAAGTGGATTAACAGAGAATCTATACTCTTCAATGAACAGCATGGGTTTATTAAGGGAATATCATGTTTAAACAACTTGCTTACATTTTATAATGTGAGTTAGAGATGAATAAGTTGAATGGTTACACCATAATACTTTCTGCCTTGCTAAAGTTTTTGACAGGATTCAGCATGGAAGGTTGTTGCATAAGTTAGAGGATATAGGATTAGATTTTAAAGTCATCATCATCATCAACAACCATGGGTCCAGTGCCCGTAGGTGTCTGCTGCCATCTTGATATGATTCCTCCATTGCATTCTATTTTGTGCAAGATGACTCAGTTTGTGTATTGAGTTTCTGCACCATTTGACAATGTCATCGCTCCATTCTCTGTTTGGTCTTCCTCTTTTGTTCTTTCCTTCAATCATTCCAAACAGCAACGTTTTTAATTTTCTCTCATCATTCATTCTACGTATATGGCCAAATAGACGTAGTTTCCTTTTGATTATTTTCTGGATCAGGTTTTCTTTTGGTTGTATTCGTCTGTAGATTTCCTTATTGTTCACTTTCTGTATCCAGCTCATTCTCAAGATTTTTCTATAGCACTTCCTCTCAAATGCCAATATCCTCCTTTCAGATTCTCGCAGGAGTACCCAGGCCTCGCATCCATAGAGCATGCTGCTGAAGATACAGATTTCTACAATGCACAGTTTAGTTTGCATCTTTATAGCTTGGCTCTTCTATATTTTGTTCATGGCTTTTAAAATAGTTGTTGCTCTGGCTATTCTAATTTTTCTCTCTTTTTTCGGGGTCTAAGTTATGCGTCATGTGGCATCCAAGATATGTGAAGTGTTCCACATTTTCCAGTTGAAATCTGTTATCGTAACTCTGTTCAGTAACTCCTGTTATTCGAATATCATTGTTTTAGTTTTTTTCAAAGTTGACATTTACTTCATATCTTTTTTCTTCTGTGTATAGTGTTTGCAATGTCTGTTCCAGCCTTGCTGTGTCTTCTTCAATCAGGACTATGTCATCTGCAAAGCAGAGGTAGTTTATTCTCATGTCATTTATTGAAATGCCTCCACCTTCTTCTTTAATCTTATCTAGTGTTCTTCCCAGATGTGTGATGAAGATGATTGGTGATATTGGGTCCCCTTGTCTTGTGCCTTGACTAGTGGCAAACCAATCTCCAGTCTCACCTGCTATTCTGATTTTTGCTTGTGCTTGGCTGCTTATATCTTTCAGCAGGTAGAACAATTTATTGTCCACACCGTAGGATACCAAGACAGCCCATGTTATATTTTGGTCAATATTATCAAATGCTTTTTGGAAGTCCACAAAACAGCAATATATCTTTTGTTCTTTCTTCGAGCTTTCTCTGCTATTAGTCTTAGTTGTGAGTATTTGTTACACTGTGCTTCAATCTTGTCGAAATCCAGCTTGCTCATCTGGAAGATGTGCCTCCATATGCCCTTTCAGGCATTCTGTTAGTATTTTCATCAGCACTTTGCCAAGATGACTCATTAATGCAACAGTTCTGTAATTGGTGTATTCTAAAGCACTGCCTTTCTTATGAAGAACAACCAAGACCGATTTTTCCACTCTTCAGGGGCATACCCTGATCTCCATATTTCATTACATAGCTTATGTATTTCTTTTACAACTGATTCTCTCCCATATTTTGGCATCTTGCCTATCATGTTGTCATTTCCAGGACTCTTGTTGTTCTTGAGATGTTTTATAGCCTTATTCACCTCCTCTTCCAAGATGTCATTTTCAAAGATCTCTGCTGGTGAAGAGATTGCTATTAGTTCTTTGATTACTTCTGTTGCAGTATCGTTTAGTTGATTTTTATATTGTTCACCATAATATCTGGTCCATCTGTGTATGATTTCTGTCTTGTCCATCAATACTTTACCATTTTCATCTTTGACTGCTACTGATCTTGTTTGCCACTTCCTATTGACATTTCTTATAAGTTTGTAGACCTCTCTAGTTTTGTGTTCTTCATAGTACTGTTCAATGTCTTTGCACTGGTCCTCCAACCATTTGGTTTTATCAGATCTTGCTGCTTTCCATACTTCATTGCATTTTTGACGGTATAACTCATCTGCTGCCTCTGAATTATCTCTTTTAAGTTTCAGTTCTCTTTTCTCGTGTACCAATTTTAGGGTTTCCTGAGTTATCCATTTCTTGTTGATCTTTTCTCTTTCAGGAATTACTTCCTCTACTGCTTTTTTTTAGCACTGTAGTCAGTCGTTTTGCTCTTGTATTTTAAAGTACTAGTTAGAATAAGAGAATGAAGGAAGTGGTGTAGTGGGAGATGTGAGTTGGCAAGATTTAAAGTAACCAGTGAGGTACTACAGGATCATTCCTTGGTTTATTTTTGTTCAGTTTTTACATTAATGACATTGGGAAGGAATTAACAGAAGTTCATACAACTATTTGCTGATGATAAAATGATAGGCAAAGTAATCAGGAATGCAACTGACATGCAGCACTTGCTTTAGGAGTGTTTAGGAGAAAATGAATTTATAGTGCTTGGAGCTACATGCGGAGTCAACAGTGAGGAATTCTATTCCTATGGTTAAAAGAATAAATAAGCCCATTGTCCAAGTATTGCAGAAGGAAATGGCTATGAAAGAAATTTAAAAGTGAACGGCTGTGTCAAGAATATAAAATAAATATGAACATGCCAGTGAGTTTTTTTCTTATATGGCTGGTGGGAACAGAAATGATTATGGGTGAATGACTCTTTGAGGTGGGATTACTGTTAAAATAAAGGTAATCAGTACAAAAAGATATAGTGCATGTATTTATGATGTGGTGAAATAGTGTTTATTGAAGTGGAAGAAGAAACTGTGGGGATTGAACTGAGAGTGTATGCGAGATGCTTAGCAGAATATTTTTAGAGTCAATATGACTGTGAATGTGGCTGGAATTGTGCTACTTTGACTATTATTTAATAAGTCTTATTCTTATTAGACTGCTACTGATGGGGTTTAGATAGGAGATTAAATGATAGAGGATTAACTGAGAGAATGATAGAATAGATTTAAATATTGTTATGTAAGCAGATAACCTAATGATAAAAATTATAACTAAAGTAATAACACTTGCATTAGGAAAGAATTATATATTTGTAGAATTTTCAGCTAGGTTTCCTAACCATTGTTAGTACAGTTGAAAAGAGATAAACACAATATGAACAATGCTTAAATTGCAAGTGCATGACACTATATGCTATCAACTATATAAAAATAATTTCATGTTCAACTATTAGAATTCTAAGAAATAAATTGAAATAATTATAATTTTATGAAACACAGGAATGAGGAGTGCTACTTAGGATGACTTCTCAGAATTGGGAAAATGTAAGGCAATCATTTTTGTTGAGGTTCAGACTTAATATGGGCTTCATAGCTGTCTTTATATAATCTTTCAAGAAGAAAATAGCTTGTGTGTATTACTGAATTCTATGCCTAATGGATAAGGCATAGCTAGTTAAACAAGAGTTATCAAACTTTTGAAGTAAAATATATTCTTGATATATTTTACTTCTAGATGAATCTGAGCTGAACAAGATGTATTCCCATAATAAAGGGTGCAAGAACAAGGGATCAACCTGTACACTCTAGGATGAGAGAGAGAGGAGAATATTTTTCTTTTGGAGAGGCTAAGAAGGAATTTAGTTTACAAACTGGACAAAAAGAATCTTATGGTCAGTGTGGTGAAGAAATTACAATTTTCTTTGGCAGTCCCTTAACATATGAAATTCTAAAAACTTCTTCTTGAGGAGGATTAGAATGAAAGCCATAAATATTAATTATTATATTGATTATTTTTGAATTCTGACTATTAGAGATGAAATCAGCTCTGATAAATGACAGTTCATTATTTAAATTGGAATCAGTTGAACAGATCTGATGTGTGCAGTGAACCAAAGTATTAATTACACCACATTTCTGACAGGACTTTTGATGTGAATCAACATTAATATATTTGCCTATATGAATTAGTTTTCTGTGTACTCAGAACTGTAGACTACCATTAGGTTGATGCAGAATGAGATCATTCAGGAAAGGGAGACAGTTATCTTCCACTTCAAGTGTATGTTTAATTTTTTGGGTTTACTGAAGTAATCTTCAAGTAATTCATGGATATTGGACAAGGAAGCGTCTTACACTGCAAAAACATCATCAACGTATCTGTATCAAATAGATGGTTTAGGAGAAAAATATTGATAATATTTAATCTTTAAAGGTACCCGTGGCAAGAAGTATCATCTCATTCCCACATATTTTCCTATCAACAAAATTTCTCATCTGTTGCCATTTACAAAAGACAAACTATCACCTCTATCATTAGCTGGCATTTACCAGATACCTTGTAAATGTAATCTACTTTGGGCAGACAGGCCGTTCTGTGGAAGAAAGAATTAATGAACATCAGTATTATATTGAATACATGAAACCTCAAAAGTTTAGTCTGGCACAACATAGCATTGACACTAAACAGTATCCAGAGGGATGAAGCTCATCTTCTCCATAGAAGCAGGTTTAAATATGAATGCCTTTTCAAAGAAAGCTGTGAAGCCCTTTTACATCTGCCAAATCTGAATTGGGACAGTTGTCTCTCTCTCTCTCCCAAAAGTTTAGGAGATTCTTATCTTATGTAACCATCAAAAATAGTTTTTAATAATAATATTTATTAATATTAATTTTTAGCATGCAGCAACAGTTTTTAATTGGTAAACCACCGACTGCTGTATGTACCTTGTATTCCTGTTTCTTTGATTTGCTTGTTTCTATGCACTGATGATGTACTGTTATTTTCAGTACGAAATATCTGTACTTTCATTTCATTAAAGTTAATTACTGTGGTTATCGTGTAATTTATTGTTTATTGATGATATTTGTTCAAATAGTTCCATAAAATAATTTGTAGATAGGAAAAATAAGAAACCCCATTGTAGTTCCATCTGTTTATAAAGTTTGTTTTGACAACAAAAGTAACCCAGATTTATGAAAAATTGAAATAATTTTACAATATCAGGAGGAAAATCATTGCATAGTAATGTATCAGTTGTATTCTGTTGCATCAGCCAGCAGGATGTTTGTGAAGAGTGAAACTACATCAAACTGATTAAAAACAGATCTGTCCATCCAGTTCATAAACGAAATTCCTTCCAAGCCTCTCGGAAAGACAGTATCCTCCTTTCTCTCTTATCCTAGAGTTTATTGGATCCCTTATTCATGCAGAATAATAAAATAAATATAATAGACTCGGGGAGAGTTACCAGAGATGTTGCTGTTGTGGTGGCCTTTGCAGGAGGATATTACGTCATTTGCCAATGTTGATGATAAGCAGGAAATCAATCTTTGTAACTAAATGCAAGGTTCTGCACTTTGAAATTCTGAGATGGAAGGCTATATATTTGTGTGTTGAGCAAGAGTTATGCTGGAAGTGATGTAGGAGGTAATTTATTTGCAGAGTAATAGTGGAAAAGGTAGTGAAGTTCTGATGGCACATAGCAGAGGTAGTGAAGAGGATGTTAATAAATAGAAGCTAGGAGGACATATTCCTTTGTATAAAGGTTTAATCAGATCACATCTGACTACTTGTAGTCCACAGAACTCATTGTCTAGTTTCGTGATGCTTTTAATGGTTAAGGCAGGGAGCTAAAGTAATTTCAGGGCATAGAATATAAGTAATGAAGGTGGACTGAGAAAGTGTAAACTGCAGTGCCTACCTTGTAAATAGGAGAAGGGATGATATGATTAAGACATAAGTTATTGAGAGGAACTTACCAGATAGATATTGGGGATATTTTTTATAGGATGCAGCAGACAGGAATAAGAAACCATTCCTAAAAACTGCGTAAGGAATATGGCTTTACACGAAACGTGATGGTGGTTGATTGGCAATACGTGCTAGTCTGTGGTCACATCCCCTCACTTATACCTGCTTGTGATAGAGGTGACCCCCCCCCCTGGTAGTGATACTGGCACTTTTCATTCTTATCTTTTTTTGTCTGTGCTTTTCTTCCCATATTCTTCACTGTACTTCTTCTTTATTGTTCTCACTTCCAGACAACCATCACTAGGAACCAACATCTTGTTGCCATGTTAACTGTGTGGTGCGACCTGTGGAGACATTTTGAAAGAGAGGTTCCTAGTAGTCTCACAGTATTTAGGCCTCTGTTTCAACAAGACAGGCAGACCTAGATGACCTGGCCAGGATCAGTTGGTTAGTGTGCTTGCCTAAAGGATCAGTGGTGCTGCAGTTAATCTCCTTTCCCCATGATCCAGAGACAGGACCTAAGGCTTGCTGTGGTGCCAGTATTGTGTCTGGAGTAGTCCCAGTGTTCCACTTCTGAGCAGAGTCATGCTTTCCTGGGAGTGGGAACCTATGTGTAGCTCCATGGTGGGTGGGGAGCTCTGGTGCTGAAACAAATTCCCTTTGAGTATGAGTAATTTTTTTTCTCAAGTTTATCAGGGCCCTTAACGAGCTCAAACCATGTCCAGAAACCATTGCAACATCAAATTTAAACAAAATCAAGAAACAAAAACAAACAAACAAAAAAAACATCAAAAGCAGCAATAAACACAAGATTTTTAATATTACGCTCAACTGAAAACGAACCACTCAGGAAAATGTCACCCCTTTTTCATCCAGAAGGTTTGGAAGGGATGGCAAGTCTCCAAAATCGGTAAAAAAACTCCATGCAAGGTATGTTTTTATAGAAATGACAACACAGGCATAATCAGAGCAACTCCTTCATGCAACATCCATTGGGAGAATTGGCAGTCAGTTACCCCCCCCCCCCCACACACACACAAAACTTTGAACTATTCTTGAAGACTAATAGTAGAGTGGGACCTCCTTGATGTTATAGTTGAAGAGATCTGCTTTGAATCAAAAAACCAAGAAATGACAGCCATAATGAAAATCCTCACATTTAGGGATGGTCACCTGGTTCTTACCAGAAATATCATCCTTACTTTCAGCATATCTACACCACTATCATCTGTGAAATTGATTATTGCAACCGCCCAGTTAGGCTCTACATCCTGAACCTTTTGCACAGCTTTAAAAATGTCTTAAGTATGGTCATTCAGACTGCCTGACATGGCTCTGCCGTGCCCACTGTGGCTGTAATGATCATGAGAATAAAGACTGTAATTGTAAGAGCAAAACATTGAAATGTGCTAATTTTGAGGGAGGTCACCCAGTGTACTCCTGAGCATGCCAAAGATGGAAGGATGAAAGGAGATTTGAAAAATATAAAACATGAGCAGAGCATCCCATACCAGGAGGCAAAGAAGCAGTATACCACAAAAATAAATAAAATAAAAAATAGCAGAGATATCCAGTGGTTAAACCCTCTTGTGCTGAGACGGGAACTACAAAAAAAGTGGCAGTAGGGACTTTCACATGTTATCCTGCCTTCTTACAACTATAATATGATTTTCTTGCTATCTATATAGAGCATATCAAAGAAAAATTGATATAGGCTTACTCAATCTTGAGGTAAAAATGGTTCCCTTAAATGAAAATTAAAGTAACATGCCTCCTGGTCCATTACTAGATAAGATGGATATCTCTGCTTCCCCCACAAGAAAATAAAACAATTAATATACATAGTGCCCCTAGAGAGAATTCAGTTTGATGATGTTATGGATATTTTTCCTGGTGAAGAAGAAATAATGGATACTGGCTGTCTACAATTCTCCAAAAAAGGAAAAATTCCAAGGCCATGAAAACAAGGCCTTGCAACAGTTGATGCCAAATGACACTATCAGAAATAATTAAAACATTTTTGCAATGGAATTGTCATGGTTTCCATAAACATTGATGACAATCAAGGCTCTCCTATAGAAGTTTATACTTCTGCTATTTTTCATTTTATTTTATTTTTTTGTGGTATACTGCTTCTTTGCCTCCTGGTATGGGATGCTCTGCTCATGTTTTTTATTTTTTGAATCTCCTTTCATCCTTCCTTCTTTGGCATGCTCAGGAATACACTGGGTGACCTCCCTCAAAATTAGCATGTCAATGTTTGTTTCCCTGTAGGAAACATACCTGAAGCTTGATGATTTGGCATTATAAAATGTAACTATCATTCATAAGTTACTGATGAAAGTAATTAAGTAACTTACACAACTTTTTACTGTTATTCATCAGGACAGGGCATGGATCTGCCCACAGAGGAGTCGGCATCCTTATAGGCAACCATACACCATTCTAGCAAGTCCCACTTAATACAAACATAGAGGAAGTTGCCATCTGACTGTCAGTCAGATCTCTCTTTTAACAGTATGCTGTATCTACCTACTTCCTGCTACAGATATCTCCCAGGATGACCCTAATGATGTCATATTGAAGTTACCATCTTCTTTGCTTTTAATAGGAGATTTAAATGGACACATTTTACTGGGTTAGTGCCCAAACTAACATCAGAGGAAGATTTATTGAGCAATTGTTTGATAACAATCTCTCTCTCTCTCGAAAACAGGACGCAACTTCCAAATCCCTACCTGAACATTCACTCCCATTGACTTAACTGTCTGCTCACCCTCTCTCTCTTCCCACTGTGTAAGTGAGGAACTGATGAAAATTTATTTGGTACTGATAATTCCACATGATATCCACATTTTTGCATTGTCAGCTATGTACTATATCATGATGGAAAATCAAGCAATCTGTTTGGGTTATCTTCCCTTTTTCTTAGCAGAATTTGATTCTGTGATGGTCAGCTTCTCCTATCAGCAGTGCAGTAATAGAAGATAAGCCGATTACTGGTGTCCACTTTTACCTAAACTGTGAGAGAACACTGCATCGAAGAAAACTCGAACAAGCTCAAGCAAGACACATACATCATCAGAGCCAAAAAGAATGCTGGATTCAATACAAATTTTTTAGAACGAGCAAAAAAAGTCTGGGGTAATATCTGAAAAGTGAAGGGTTGATATATACCATTAGCTCACTCTCAATTCTTCCCATAATGGGTTTGCATTTGCTGACTCAACAGTAGTTGTTGATACTATTGGGTAGATTTTTGCTAAAACAAGCAGTCTTCTTATCCCCCCCCCCCCCCCACACACACACAGCACTATAACACTAAACAAGAAATGAAAGCTGCTTTGCTTAAATGCTGCCCAATTGCTGTTAACCTCCTTACTGGCCGAGGTGGATGAAATAGTGAGACCAAATTATCCTTCCTTAAGGCTTCTTATCCATGTTATTCAATAGGTGTTACAGAATCGTATCCAGATTTAGCTGGACATCTATAGACATCATGGCTGGTTGGGGAGTTAAATCAAATATCATCCATTATGAGATAACAAGATATCTGTCCCCATTCACCAAGGATCAAACTGCTGTATCTGTTCAATAATTTTCTGTGAGAACATTCTTCTGAATACCTGCCAAGAGGCAATTATTATTGCTTTTCCTAAGCCAGGAAAGGCTGTAGAATTTTCATGAACTTGTTGACTCATTGCTCTAACCAGTTACTTGTTCATGATACTGGAAAAAGTGGTTAACTCTCATCTTTTATGTTTTCTGGAGAAAAACAACCTTTTTTTTTTTCCATAGAACCAAATCTGGCTTCTGCAAATGCCTTTCTTAAATGCAAGCACTTATTAGTACTGGTTTTCTTTGATGTGTTAAAAGCATATTACACTGCTTGGAGATATGGAATGTTAAGACCTACACCACTTTGGTCTTAGAAGGAACCTTCCTCTTTTTATCAAGAAATTTTTTTTATCAGCCAAATCTTCCAATTCCAAGGGGAGAGCCTCTTTCCCAACCCTATACCCAAGAGGAGGGAATCCCACAAGGTTCAATTTCATTCATGTAATATGGCCCTCATATTACATGAATGATAGAAGAGTCATAGAAAGATAGCTACAGCAAGTCATTGACCATCTTTCAAAATGAATGCTTGCAAATGTGTTCAGATTTTCCCAGCAGAAAGACAGTTTGTGTGCATTTTTATCCCTGATGTCTTCACCCTGATTCAGAATTGATACTGGGATAAACTTTAATACCAATTACAACAGATACAAATTCTCGGGGCTCGTATTTGACAAGAAACTTTGTTTATTCCTCCCCCCCCCACATGCACCACTTAAAAGTGCCATAAAGTGACAAATATCCTTTGCACTGTATCTTTCACCTCCTGTAGTGCTAACAGATCACAGTGTACTCTATCTTCTGCCAGAGAGAGTACACTGTGATCGTTGGACCCTGTTCACCTTCAGGTCATAAGAATTGCATTTGGAGCATTTCAAACCTTGCCAATCCCTAGTCTTTATGGTGAGGCAAATGCCACTTGTCACTTCAACATCAACATCTGTCTCCACTATATGCTGCCAAAATAAAGCCTGCCAGTTATTCCATGCTATTTTTTGCCCAATGTTGGAGAATCTGTATGACATCCATCATTCTGGCATATAACCCTTTTGTTTGTGGACAAAAGCACTCCTAGAAGTTAAAAAAAGCACACAAACACCATCAAATACACTACTACATATACAATATGTGGTGACATACATGAATGGTACATTCATGTATGACATCATGCAGCTTTTCTTTCTGTAGGCTACCCCAACATTCCTTCTTTCCTGTTGTCTACCAGCAGCTGTTTCAAGCACATGAAATGGAATAGATTGATTTTGTATCTATCTACACAGATGGTTCAAAATCATACTGCTTATATCTCACTAGAATGCAATTACTCCATATTAGAGCTTGCCTTGAATTACATAGGATTTAAATGCTACCAGAGGTGAATTATATATATACATGTTCACGTCTCTACAAGTCGTAATTAATCTAGAACCTTCAGAAACATCTGGGGCCCTCTTGTATTATCAAACACGTCCTCTCTCTCTCTTGTTATGGAAGCTACATTTAGATCCCAAGCCACATTGGGATTAAAGGAAACAAGGACATGTATACAAGTGACTCTTCCCATAATGCATAGCATTATGGGAAGGGTCACTATATATTACATGGCATTATACGTCTGTAAGGATGTGTGCTTTGCATTATGGAATACCAAGGCAAGTAATGTGAAGTCATCAGCTTCTATATATGAGTTGCTCTGTCCTTAAGTTACTTCAGATGCAAACTTTGTTTGCTTACACTTGGATAAAAGATTAAACCAAGAATATAATTTCTTGGCATCTTTAATTTACAGTATAACTAAGTGGAAAAACTTCCAACCACTAAAATAACATATCAAATCTACAATTTTGAAAAAAATGCTGTGACACGTATGCACTTTATAATACGATAATATCAAAACTGCTGAGCTCAGTTCAGAACACTGCAGTATTCCATTGTGATGCTGGTTATAATCATTTCTTGTGACATTAACTATTGCTAACTTTTCAACATCAAATTTCTGATATGTGCCCTTGGTTGAGGGTGTACACAATATTATGATAGTACTTTATATCCTATTGACAAGCTTCCTCCAAATTAATCTGTTACCTGTCAGGACTCTAATATATCAGATCTTACATTCTTCTATGGCATTTCTTATTGTATCAACAATAAGAAGTGCCTCTTCTTCTCATCCTCACAAAAAAAAACAAAAAAACTTGTTTTTACTAAACTTTACCATTCTTTTTAAGTGACCATGCCACTTGAAATTAACTGTGCTTGCATTGCTGAATGCTAACAATGCCAAGTTACTTACTAATATCCTAATTTTTAATATGCTTCTGCCATTGGTGCTATCTATTCACTCCCATAATCTTTCAAAGAACTCTCATATCTGTGGTTTCCAGTCTTTGATCAAGTGTTTTATTTCTAACCCTGCTCTCAGATCAATCCATAAGTTAAAACTAGTTTGAACACTGTCTTGTGTACAGCTAGTTCAGTGTTTTCACTGATTTCTCTCCTATTCCATATAAATTTGTTGAAAGTTTATTTTTCACTTGGTTAGAGTATAATAAATTTAGTTTAATCCTTTATCCAAGTGTGAGCAAACAAAGTTTGCACCTGAAAGTATCTTCAGGACTAGGGTAAGGTGGTACAACACCAGGGACTCCTTGCAAAGGTGGAGCAAGCTACACAGTTGGTAGCTTGCTCCCCCTTTGCAAGGAGTCCCTGGTGTTGTACCACCTTACCCTAGTCCTGAAGATACTTTCAGGCGCAAACTTTGTTTGCTCACACTTGGATAAAGGATTAAACTAAATTTATTATCCATATAAATTTATTCATTTGACTTCTTACCATACCAGCTTTGCTAATTATGTGGTCTATTTTCATTTTTAATTTGCTATCTTCACTAAAAATTGCTCCTAAATAGCCAAAATGTTTTATTTATATGTTCTCCATTTAGGATGCAGTTGATGTTTTCAATGTTCTTGCCTATTTCATAGTGTGTCTGTTGCTTCTTTTCATACCAATTTTATTATGAGTTATTTAGTTTAATTAGGAAATCCTGCATTCTTATACTGGATTATCTAAACACATAATATCAACAGTCTAAAGTAAAGAGCTCAGTTGAACAACTCTGTAATCCATATAGATGACGAATAAAGATGGAGATAATATGCACCCTTGTCTCATACCTAATTTAATACCAAACCACTTCATTAACATTTTTATAATGATATTTTGTGTAGATTAATAGCAGATATTTAGTTGCTTGATGATGATGCAAAAGTTGAAAATATTTACTGAATGATGTTGATGTTAATATCTCTTCAGGAAGATTTAATTAGACTTTAAGTTCAGATGAGTAAGTGGGGCTTGCAGTTTTATTGCTAATGACTACAGAATCTTTCACTTGGAAGTGAAGAGGTATGGATTGTGTTTAGTATTAGATAGTTGTGCCATGGGAGGTGAATGAAATTCAGGATCTGGGGGAGTGATAGTTGACAGAGGCCTGTCATTCAGAAGCTCATTGCTAGTATTGCAAAAACTACATAGTGTATTGCTGCTGTGCTAAGGAGATATATAGTCTTTGACTAGACTAAACATGTTCTTATGTGCACTCATTTGATCACCTAGATTCCAGTGAGATGAGGAAAATCTACAGCAGATCCAGAGACAAGTAACTAAAGCAATATTAGGACTCTGGAATATTTGTTATGGTGAGTGGGTGATACAAAGTAAATTGTAGAGATTAGTTTATAGGTGCAAAAAAGAATATGATAGTGATGTTTAAGTTGGTGATAATCCTGTAAAATCTTAAAATGGAATACAAGGAAGTAAAGTGGCACCCATGAGAAGTTGTATAAAGGTGTAAAGAAGAGCATGAAGTGTAGATTTTTTCATGATATGTCATGGGTGAGTGGAATGCATTGCTGGAATGTGTTGAGTACTAGGCGTGTGAATGAGTCCAAGGTTGAGTATATTTTGTTGAATGAGTGAGACTTCCTACGATGAGTCTTGACTTCACAGTGGAAAACGAGTGACTTTTTTAAAAGTTTCTTAAATCTTCACTTTGTATTAAACTTCTTGAATCTTCAGTTTAGCTTTGAATACCACTAATGGCATGCCTTTTTGTAAGGTGGGAAATGGATTTCATTGCTCGGTGTGAGACCACAATCCTACTTACCGGAGGCCTGAAATGGCTTGAAAAAGTTCAAAGTTTGGTCTCTAGAGCAATTTCTGGACCTGGTAAAAAAAAATGAATAAAAAATTATAAAAGAATAATAAATAAAAATAAAATCAATGAAAATAGAAAAAAAATTCTCATCCCATCCATGGTATGAATGTACTATAAGGTTTATAGAATCTTTTTGTGTGTAGGAGCTACATAAAGAAAAAAAAAACAGTGGCAGTTTACATACTTGCTTCATATTTTGACATTTGCACTTTTTTTTTTACTCGATTTTATTTTCCCTTTTTTATTTTAAAGATATTAATTAGTTTGTTTAAAAAAAAACTCTTTTTATCAGCTTTCTTCATTATAATCTGAAGATGTTACTAGACATGTCTATTTTACAGATAATTTTTTTATATGAATTACATGTAATGAATATCTTCAACAGATATAATGAATGTTGAAAGTCCGATGATTACTATGAGGGACGTCCAGAAATTAAGTTCTATTTTTAAATATTTTCACTGCAGTGCTGCAATTGTAATGGTGTACATGCCTGCTGAGTTTGTTGATTCGTTAGGAAGGCGTTTTTAGACATTCTCACAGTGCGAGAATGCTTCTTGGTGTGTGTTTATAATGTCTAAGAAAATTGAATTGCCCACCACATGTAAAATCGAATTGGGTGTCGCATGCAACCCCTGAATTCAAACAACAGTCTGTGGAGTGGAGGCACACCTGATCACCAGTCACAATAAAATTGAAGACAACGGTTTCCACTTGGAAAATCATGTGCACTGTGTTCTTGGGTCAAGGCTCCACAATCAATACGAGTATGTACTGCCAAACCCTAAAGAAACCGCATTGTGCGATCCAGAATAAATGACATGGCATGCTTTCCAGGGACATTCTTTTGATTCATGATAATGCCTCCCCCCCCCATACGGCAGGCATAACACAACAACTTCTCGCCGCCTTTGGCTGGGAACAATTCCATCATCCCCCATATAGTCCTGACCGTGTGCCAAGCAACTTTCACTGTTCAAACATCTGAAACATTCTTTTCTTGGTGGCTGGCAGTTTCATGCCGGCGAAGGTTGGTCGATTGGTAGAGCCTCTGCTACTAATGGCTCAGTTAAGCATGTTTGAGCGCGGTTAGTAGTTGGAAGGGGACCAATCGTTCGATGCTGTCGGCACACTCTCCCTCGATGAGTCTTTGGACTCCCTGGAGGTGTCAAAATAATAATAATAATGACAACAGCGAGGTTGAAGCAGTCAATACGTGGTTTGTGTCATAGGCAGCAACCTTCTACGACAAAGGTATGCAACTCTTGGTTCCCTGTTATGATAAGTGCCTGAACAATATCTGAAATTAAGTAGAAAGGTAGTGAAAGATGTCTACTTTAATTTCCAGTAAAGTATATTTTTGTTTCTCTGACAGCCCATCGGAACTTACTTTCCAGATGTCCCTCGCTATGTCATTCTTTTCTAGAAAGTAAAGTAAAAATTCATTTAGAAAAGAGCTCTGTGCACCACTTCATGAATAGCAAAGTATGAAAAAGTTAAAGTAATATTTTTGTATGAAATTTCTGGAATAAAAGGAATATAGGTTCTTCATTCAGGATGCAGTTGATGTTTTCAATGTTCTTGCCTATTTCATAGTGTGTCTTTGTGTTGCTGCTTTTCATACCAAATTTATTATGAGTTATTTAGTTTAATTAGGGAATCCTAGATACCTATATTTTTATTATAATTTATTTTTTAATTTAATTTATTTATTATTCATTATCATTCATTATTCATTAGTCTATTGCTATGCGCTTTGCAACCATATGCCTGGGAAAGGAGTGTCGTAGGATCGATTCCCGTCGATGACGTGAGAAGTTTAAGGATCTTTCTCAGCGATAGCCAAGTTAGCCGGTCTTGGGCATGGACAGTAAGGTTTTTCTCCCCAGTTTATCTTGGGTTTTTCCTCCTGCAAGCAGACAAACCGCCCCCGTGAACACATGCAGTTACAGCCATAAGAAATACCGGGAGGTATAGGGCTAGTCACCTTATCCTCTGGATGGGTATGACTTAGAAGGGTTAAAAATAGCTGTAACAAGCCAGTAGGCCTAATACGTAGTAGGAAGAAGAAAAAATAAATTATAATATATTATAATTTATATTTTTATTATAATTTATATTATAAATTTGTATTCTAAGCAATATAATTTTAGCATTATCTGTCATTGTTTAAAAATATTAGTTTCACTTTATTTGACTTGACCTGAATGAATTCGCTAATTTTTTTCCCCTGATATTTTTTAGATCTTCAAGAAGTGAAAGACATCGTAAATTACCATTAAAAAAATCTGCTTCTACACTTTATAATGGAGAAACCCAAGAAGACAGAGTAAAAAATCGCAGTGTTAGCTGGCATGGTACCTCATTAGCTGAAGCCAAAGATGCACTCTTAGCTTTTCCACATGTCTTTCTTGACCTCACTGGTTCTATTGCAGAAGAAAATATTGGTGAAGATATAGATGTCCCCATTTCTCCTGTTGCTGAAAAGAAAACAAGTAAAGTCAACTTCTTAGAAAAGACATTTGTAAAATGTATAAGGAAGAAGACACCAAGATGGAGGTGTTCTCGTTGTAATTTTTTAAATTTAGAAACCTGCTCTGAATGTGTTGTGTGTGCTGCTCGTCAAGGAGAAAGTTCTGGCTCAAGTCTTGATTCTTGTGATTCTGGTGTTGAAGTTTTGCCAAATAATTTATTGACAACAAAACTACAAAGGAATTTGTGCTTATGGCCTTGTGATTATCATAGGAATTCTGTCCAGTCTAGTGATTTTATGGTTTGTGCATGTACTAAACATAAGGATGAAGGAAATGGGAATGATACCTTAGAACACCTCAGAGATGATGCAAATTATCTAGATCATAATTGTTCTTACTGTCAGCAATGTCAGTATTCTGGGTTTGAAAATGAGACAATTCTTTCTGATGCTCATCTTAGATTTCATGAATTTAACAAGATAAAAGATAAAGCTTGTGAAACTGGAAGTTCTCCAAAGCTTTTAGCTCATTTTGTATCTCCCAAACATCTTCCTAAATTAGATTCTAAATGGCCTTGTGATAATTGTCAGTTTCTTAATATCCCTTCTACAAATCAATGTATTATATGTGAAACATCAAAGAATACACAAACAAATGGATATGAACTTCACGATCTGAAAAATTGCATTAATAATCATTCATCCCCTTTATGTAAGACAGATATCCAGAATCGCTTTCCTACAAAACGTTCTTCTGTTATCAAGAAATCAAAACTGAAACTTTGCAGACATAATTCTGATGGTGCCACTGTGGATAGGGGAAATACATCAAATGACTTAGATATTGTAAGCAGTGCTCATTCTGCTGAGGATGTGATGCTAGTAGATCATTGTGATAATGTACCATGGTCATGTAAGCGGTGCACTTATGAGAATTCTTCCGGAACTTTGCGATGTGAAATCTGTGAAGCACCAAGAAAGCCCAACATTCCAACTACTCTTCCACGGAATGCTTTTAGTTTGGGTTATTTGTCTGAAATAAAGACATCATCTTTAAATAATATATCTGCAGATTCATCAAATAAGAGTTCTCCTCTTACACGTCGTAGTAAATCATTTTCTGAAGTTCAGGATGGAAGTTCTCATAACTCTATAGAATGCAACAATATGGAAAGTGATAATGTTATGGAAGTGTCATCACCAAAGACTGATACACCATTAGTTGTTAATTTAGTAACAGATTCATGTGGGGAAGAAATGTGGACATGTTCACATTGTTCCTTTGCCTACAACCCTTCATGGTCTGCCTCTTGTCGTAGTTGTGATACACCTTATCTCTGTTTAAATGGAAATGATAATTATAATGGAGAATTCAGTATACAGCATTCATCTAATGAAATTAGAAATGAATATATTTCTCCTGAAGGACGATTAAGTAGATTACTAGGAGTACCACTTATAGATCAGTGGACTTGTGTAAAGTGCACTTTAATAAATTCAGCTGCAGACAGTTTTTGTAGTGCCTGTGGTGGTTCAAAACTAAACAGTACTACAGCAAAGCAGTTTCGCACTCTGAAACCCAATGAAAGTTGGGTATGTTCTCGTTGTACACTTCGCAATCACATCTCTAGTTCTGAATGTTCTGCATGTGGTGCCAACCGAAATGGCACTGAGCTGTCCAGTTCTGATCAGCTTTCAACATGGAGAACTAGGACATGTAAGAGCATCAGAGATAATACTGTAGATTTGTGGGAGTGTTCCTCATGCACTTTTCGTAATGCTGGAGTAAAGGTGGTTTGTGAGATGTGTCAGACATCTAGGAGTTTAATATCATTACGTCCGAATTCTGCTCACTCTCAAGGTGCCCCATGTCAAGGTGAAAGTGAATTAACAGAGGACCTTAGAATTATTGAAGAAAATGATGCTAGAGAAAGGTGGAAACATATAGTTTCCTTTTGCAAGCAGGTAAATAAATTTAATATAACAGTTTGTTTTGCTGTTTTACTTATATATGAAACTTATATATATTTATATCAACCACTTTTTATGAACAAAGAATTATCACTTTTAATATATATATATATATATATATTTTTTTTTTTTTTTTTTTTTAATCAAAATAATCTTGCATATAGAAGTCAAAGTGGTATTGACTTGTTTTTATTTATTGGAAAGAAGGGCATAAACAGACATTGAAATCAACACCTTTAACAATGGAGGAACTTACTTGAGAATTTTATTTCTATAAAATTTTTGTCCAATGTCAAGGGCATTGTCAGTATAAAATTCAAATTAACAAGCACAAGTGAGAAGATGAAGATTCAACAATAAGAACGTGTGTGCTTCAAGAAATGATGTTGGCACATAGTCAATGGTATTTTTAGGTCCTAGCAACATCTTTAAAATGAGATATAACTATTGACTGTGACAGTGCATGAATTACAATTTTTCATTAGGGGATAACTTCATTCTATCATTTCTGTTCAGATTGGGACAGTGAAGTAAGGTTTTGTAGTTCTATAAGAAAATGGCTTTTGTGTAGGACAGTTTTTTTTTTTTATAAAGAATCCAGTGTTTGGTGGAGATGACAAGATCAGTTTGTTCTGGCTCATGGAAGTTAATCTAGTTGATGTTCCTCACAGCAAACAAATTCATACCTATAGTTTGGCTGAAGTAAGATAAATCACAACTGCAAGGAATTTAAACACTGGATAGGTGAAAGTTTATCCATTGCAAAACCTAGAAAGGAAGAAAGTTTGTCAATTGGCAGAAAGTGATGTTAAGTCTAACCTACATGTCTTAAACTTTCAGTAAGGAAATACCATGAGTAGACATGTTACTTGCTATTATAATAACGGAATTAACTCACGTAAATTATTCTTTATTTATTCGTAGAATTTTCGCATGAGTATCACAGGCATCATCAGTACAGGTACAAAGGCTAATTAAACAATAACTGTTGTATTCATAAAGTGCCACCTAAGTAGCTAAGGTTAAATTTCCTAAATTTATTTAAAAAAAAAAATTTATTTCCCCCCCCCATATATAAATAATCCCCCAACATATATAAATATATATATGTGTATACAATTATAAGATACAATTAGGAAAGATTTGCTGATTTATTATTATTATTACCCCAAGACTTCATGGAGTCAAAGACTCATCTGGGAGGTCCTTTTATCACATGCACACATCTCATTATACCGTGCCTTAAACACACTCAAACTCCTTGCAGACACCACACTCTCAGACAAGGCATTCCAATCCTTCACAACTCTACATGAAAAAAAAAATGCCTCTCACTCCCCTACTCACACCCTCTTTATACAGTTTCCAGGGATGACCTCTGGTTCTCCCCTGATCTCCCACTATTCTCTGTAGAACTTCTCCATCATTGATCTTATAACAACCCCTTACCAACTTGTAGGTCTCTATCATATCTTCCCTCTTCCTCCTCTACACCAGACTCTGCAAATTACATCTTCTCAATCTGTCCTCATACTCAACATTCCAGAGGTCAGAAACTACCTTAGTCAGTTGCCTTTGGACCCTTTCCAACATCTCTTCATCCCTCTGAAAACCCAGTGACCAAATCTGGGCATAATAGTCCATGTGTGGCCTAATCAAAGCCTTATACAATGGAACAAGAATCTCCCTACTTCCACGTCAGTGTCCTCCGCATCATTCCCAGAAGTCTTTGTGTTGTCTTCACAATTTTGGCGATGTGTCCCCTAAATTTTAGATCCTTATCCACTATCACCCCCAGATCTCTTATTTCCTCTACCTCCAACAATATATTCTCACTAAGCATAAATTCTGCATCCCATCTTTGTTTTCCACATTTTAAAATCTTACATTTTGCAACATTGAACTCGCATCTCCATATCTGTGCCCAATCACTTGATTTATTCAAGTCTTCTTGCAAGGCCACAACATCTTCACTACTCTTTATGGTTTGTCCCAACTTTACATCATCTGCAAACAACTGAATATCTCCATCCAAATCTTTGCCAGTATCATTAATATACAAGTTAAACAGTAATGGCCCTAAAACAGACCCCTGAAGCACTCCACTAGTGACTTTCCTTTTCCTGGATATCGCACCCCCATACACAATTTGTTGATATAATAAATTTATGTTGATATAACATATATTTATTATACCCTAACCAAGTGAAAAATAAACTTTCAACAATTTGTTGATCCCTATCAGATAGCCAGTCTCCAATCCAATGCACCAATCTAATATCCAACCCCATCTGCTCTAGAGTGACTGTCAACTTATCATGAGGTACTCTATCAAAAGCCTTTGAGAAATCCAAGTATATTACTGTGTATCCTTCTCCTCTGTCCAAGGAAGCAGTCACTTTATTGTAATAAGTAAGTAGATTACTAAAATATGACCTCCCTTTAGCAAATCCATGCTATCCATCAAAGATAATACCGTTGTTGTCAACCCAATTCTGGATCCTGGTTCTCACAAGCTTCTCTAACAACTTAACCATAACACCTGACACACAGATAGGCCTATAGTTTGATGCTTGAGTTCGATCACCTCCTTTATGAAGTGGCACAATCTTGCCCTCCTTCAACTCCTTAGGAACTTGACCGAGTGCAAGACTCGTATTAAAAAAAAACATGTCAAGGCAGGTGTCAACTCCCTGGCACATTTCTTCAGTATACGTGGTGATATATTATCAAGTCCCACAGCCTTATTTACATCTAGTTTACTCATCTCCCCAAACACCTCTTGCTCACTTACAGTCAGTCTCTCCTCCTCATCATCAACTGCTCTCAATCTCTCCATGAAGTCACATTCACGAGATTGAAAGATTTTTATGAACTGCTCATTAAGTATCTCCACCACACATTCTGCAACAGCTCTCTTTATACTATTTTCTCCAATCAATGTCATCCTTCCATAATCATTCTTTCTTTTGTTGGCTACATATTGAAAGGATTCCCTAGGATTCTTTTTGGCTTCATTAGCTAACTGCTGTTCATACCTCTCTTTAGCTACTCTCACCAACCAAGTCACCCTCCTTGCCTGGTCTTTGTAGTCTTCATGAAATTGGTTATTTCGACTTCTCTTATGCTGCCTCCACAATGCCCTTTTTCTCTGTATCGCTTGCTTAATCTCTTTATTCATCCATCTCACACCTACCTTATTTAACCTTCTCACCCTTGGAATACATTTAGACATTGCATCTACTAGATAGTTTTTGAAAATCCCCCCCCCCCCAAGCTGCATTGACATCTCATTTATAATTACATCCTTTGATGAGATGACCAAATCCAAGACCCTTAATTCTCGTGTGCCCTCTGTTACATACTGTCTGAGGTAGTTATCCCTCAAAAACTCAAGAAACTCATTTTCTTTACTTCCAGTTGCTATCTCATCATTCCAGCCTATATTGCCATAATTAAAATCACCCTTTTCTTATTTGCTTGGCTAATTTGACTATACATTTCACTATCACCACCATCCACATTACCTGGTCTATAACAACATCCCAACAAGTATTTGATTCCATTCACCTCTATCTCACACCATACTGCCTCAAAACCACTGGCACTATTTCCGTTTTGCATGTCTGAATCTGAACAGTCTGGACTTGCAGAGCATGCCATCAACACCAGACATTTAAACTGTTGAGAGGTGGTTACAGGGTTGACACTGGGGAGTTCTTACGCTTGGTTAAACAGCGGGAAGGAGTGATGACAAGAGGCCATCCCTGGAAGTAACGAAAGGAAACTGTGAGCAAGAGGGTGAGGAGTGGTTTTTTTGCATGGAGGGTGGTTGAACCATGGAATGCATTGGCTGATGGAGTGGTGAGAGCGAGAACGGTCAATGAGTTTAAGGAGTGGTATGATAGGCTGTGTTTCTTGGGGGGGGGGGACCTCCCCTCGATGAGTCTTGACAGACTTTATGTTCTTAGGAAGGACCTCCCACGATGAGTCTTTTGACTCCATGGAGGCCTGAATAATAATAACAATAATAAAAATATAGAGTTAAGTGGAACAAGAGAAAAGTCATTCACAAAATTCGGTTCCTAATGGAACGGATTTACAAAGAAACATGTGAAACATTACTTCACTCCCCTAACCTAAACAGATATGATGGTCTACATCTTTTCCCCTTGTGGGAGATAGTACTCTATAAATCAGCACATCTTTCCTAATTGTATCTTGTAGTTATACACACACACACACACATACACGCACATATATATATATATATATTGTTAAGCCTTGATAAGACCTTATTTTGACTACTGTGCCCAGATTTGGGCGCCAGGGTTTCTTCTTGATGCGGGGGAGGTGGAGAGGATCCAGAGGCGAGTGACCAAGATGATAGCAAGTCTATGGAATGAATCTTATGAGAACAGGTTGAAGATTTGTGGGTTGCAGAAATTGGTTCATAGGCAGAAAAGGGGTGATATGATTGAGACATTCAAATTACTGAAGGGTTTCTATAAGATTAATTCAGAGAGGATATATTTGAGAACAGGACTGGTAGTGGGAGGACTAGGGGCCATCCATGGCAACTGGGCAAGAGTGTGATTAGCAAGGGTGTTGGAGCTAGGTTTTTTTACTTGGAGAGTGGTGAATGAGTGGAATAAGTTGTCAGAGTCTGTTGTGGGTGCCATGACTGTGATCGAGTTCAAGGTGAGGTAAGATAGATACTGCGTGAATGTCGAATAGTTGTTCTTGACATGATGTTAGGGCCTCCCTCGATGAGTCTGTCGACTCCTTGGAGTTGCCCGAAATAATAATAATATATTTATATATATTGGAGAAAAAAAAAATATATATATATATATATTTTTTTTTTTAAAAATAAATTTAAGAAATTTAACCTTAGGTGGTGCTTTATGAATACAACAGTTATTGTTTAATTAGCCTTTGTGCCTGTACTGATGATGCCTGTGATACTCAGGCGAAAATTCTACGAATAAAGAATAATTTATGTGAGTTAATTCCGTTGTTATAAAAGTAAGTTACATCTCTTAAATTTAAATGGTGTGACAATTCTCTCGGAAATACCTTTGATTGTATTGTACTGTTATGTAAAAATACAAAAAAGTGAATAAAAAGTTTGATTTAGAGCATCGGTTTTAGAGCACGTACCCGGGGTACGTGCTGGGCCATTCAGGGGTACACGAAAAATAATCAGTAATGGTGGAAAAACAAGTAAAGCAAATAAAATCCAAAACGTTAGTTATGGAACAATAAATGTTAAGTTTGAATCACCACTAATGGAAACACTTCAAAACTAGCTCACATTAGCAAATGATGATTGGTGAGAGCATGGCTATGAACCCCCTCCTCCAAGCCACTCTTCTACTAATCATTACGCACAGTTCATGCGTCACTTTTGTCACCCATCCTCCTTTCCAGAACAATTGCATGCTAAGAAATGACTTTTGTGATAATGAACCTTCCACTGACTTCTGTTTGCGACGTTTCTAGAACTATTCCAAAAATATAAATACGTCCGTAGCCAGATTGTTTGATCAATTCAGTTATTGACTGGGTATAAGTAAGTGCGTTGTCTTTAATTGTGATTCTTTTCAAGTAGTTTTTTTTTATTGTATGCTTAACGTAGTTTCAGTTATTATTGTCAGTGATTTTTAAGTGTGTCAGTTATAGATCAGTGGTTGAAAACAGGAATGGTTAAAAAACCAAAACTTGATGTGGATTATAACCCATCGCCAAGTGCTTCTCAACACATGCCTGCAGCTACAAGTACACCCACACCGGGAGATAGTAAAAAAGGTGCGTGCCTTGGGTACTACACAAAAGAAAAGGAAATACTATGAAGAGTATAATAAATATTGGTTTTCATTTGTAGAGGTTGATGACTGTCCTAACCCTTTGTGTGTTGTGTGTGGGGAAGTATTATCCATGGTTGCATGAAACCCTCTCTACTAATGCGGCATTTAGAAACTAAACATCCTATGTGTTTAGAAAAGCATCCAAATGTAACTTCATACATGACGTCAGGAAAGAGAGACAATGAAAACAAGGGGTACAATTTATAGAAATGGGTTTAAAATGGGGGGTACACAAGTGAAAAAAGGTTGGAAACTACTGATTTAGAGCAATATTCATGAAGAGAGACAACATCCAGACTGATTTAGAGATAATCAAGAGTGAAGACACAGCTCCAGTATTTTTTCTCTGAAGTTTAAATTGTTCGTAACGAAGTACGGGAATTACCTGTAAAGGCTGAGAGTAAATTAGAATTCTAAGGTGCTTTGCAATTTTATAACAAGCTAAACCAATGTAGTTGACAAGAGCTCTTAATGGAACTTGAGCTTTGTGGACTTTTGAAAGTCCATAGACTCTAGGTAGGCAGCCATAATTGATTTCAGCTTTTTTTTCTTTTTCATCATCCAAACAGTAGATATTATGGAGGAGTTTGTTTAACCTGTTTATTGGACTGTAGGTGGTATCATCAGAAAGAGGGTGATAATTAGTGTAGTCAGCGTAGCATTAGCAAAAGTTTTCTGTACTATTCTTTACTGTTTGAACTATAAGGTGTTTTCCGTTATCAGCATTTATAATAATTAAATTTGTATTATTCTTCAAGGAGAGGAATTTAATCTAAGAGTAGTCCAGGTGATATTCATTCTCTCTAAGATTAAAGAATCTTTTGATCTCTTATATCAGCTAATTTGTCAACTTAATAAGGTCAAAAAAAATTAGTCTTTTATAACTAGAGATATCTGTCTCTAGTATTTTTTTACTAGAGTTATACTACCTATAGTATACTTTACTATATAAATTATACATATTTGGTCGTTTTATAATAGAAATACAATTTTATTAATACAGACCAGTTTACAATAAAACTTATATTAAAACCTACCAGTTTCACCAGCAAACTGTCTGGCTTTTTCAAGGCATTTACGGAGATATGAAAACTAGTAAATGCAAATTGAAAGGAACATAAAAAACATTGTAAACCAACTAGTACCTAAGGTTAAGCGTTCGCGTGACAGAGAGGACTTATTGTTCTTATTCATTATCACGCATGCGTGTTGGTTGTAAATGTGTAATGTGATTACTGGTTAGCTGTAGTTCAGATTGATTGAGAGAGAGGATCAGGTTTTTCCATGAACTGTTTAGAATTACACCCTGATTTCTGTTGAGGTTTCTGCCGGTTATTGACACTATTGTGGCTTCCTTAAATAAACGATGCCTGTAGTCGTCATTGAGATATGGCATGCAGCTGTTTTGCCAATCTATCGTGTGGTTAGATGTACAGAAATGATGTGCTAAGCCGGAAGAGATGCTTCTGTTGTGGTTTACATCACCAACATGTTCTTTTTGTCTAATTTCTAAACTTCGTGAAGTTTGTCCGATGTAGGCAAGCCCACAGGAACAGGGAATGTAATATACTCCTGGATATTTGTAGAACGGCACTTTATCTTTTGGGGATCCTAAAACTTGTCTGATGTTGGTGGTTGGTTTGAAGACCGCTCTGATGTTGTGGGCTCTTAGTATTCTTGCTATTTGATAAGAAATTGACTTGATGAAAGGTATCACTAGAGTAGAAATGTGCTGACAGTGGGATTCTTCTTGTCTGGGGTTGTCATTGTATAGATATTTTTTGATGATGTTTTGAGGATATTCATTTTGTGATAATGTGTTGGCTATTAGTGAGAGTTCAGTCTGTGTATCCTCCTCTTCTGATATAAACTTTTTGGCTCTATGTTTCAACATGTGGATAATGCTCAGTTTGTGTGTCTTGTGATGGTTTGAAGTATAATGAAGGTATCTTCCAGTATCTGTGGGCTTTCTGTAAATGGATAATTTGACACTGTTAGGCTGTTTTTTAACAAGATATCTAAAAAATGCAGTTGGTTGTTGTTTTCCACTCCCAGAATGAATTTTATCTTACTATGTATTGAGTTGATTTTATCTACAAGTTTGCTGGCGAAACTGGTAAGTTTTAATATAAGTTTTATTGTAAACTGGTCTGTATTAATACAATTGTATTTCTATTATAAAACGACCAAATATGTATAATTTAAATAGTTTAATGAAACACAAAGATCGTTGCATGGAAAGAGAAAATTGCAGAAACGCCAAACTTTTGAATCACCTAATGTTCCTTAAACGTTGCAGGGAATTCTCCATCATTGGCCAGGGATTTGGGAGTGTTGGTGGATATGGAATTGAAGTTTAGGGGGCACATTGCAAAAGTGACTAAATCAGCTCATCAAATCACTTGGCTTCTGAAAAATACTTTAACATGCAGATACAAACAAGTTGTTGTTCCTCTGTATCGAGCCTTGATAAGACCCCATCTGGATTACTGTGCCCAGTTATGGGCACCAGGGTTTCTTTGTGATGGGGAGGAAGTGGAGAGGATCCAGAGACGCATGACCAAGATGATAGCAGGTCTGTGGAATGAACCTTATGAGAATAGGTTGAAGATTTGTGAGTTGCAGATTGGACGATAGACGAAGGAGGAGTGATATGATTGAGACATTCAAATTACTGAAGGGTTTCTATAAGATTGATCCAGAAGATATTTTTGAAAATATGACTGGTGGTGGGAGGACTAGGGGCCATGCATGGAAGCTGGGCAAGAGCGTGGTTGACAAGGGTGTTAGAGCTAGGTTTTTTACTTGGAGAGTGGTGAATGAGTGGAATAAGCTTCCAGAGTCTGTTGTGGGTGTTACGACCGTGAATGAGTTCAAGGCGAGGTATGATAGATACTGTGTCAATGTCGAATAGTTGTTCTTGACATGATGTTAGGGCCTCCCTCGATGAGTCTGTCGACTCCTTGGAGGTTGCCCGGAACAACAACAACAATAATAATAATAATAATCATTCTAAAGTTCCTCATAGTCAGAGGTCATATCAACTCTATATCAGCTAAAAAAATTTATCTACGCACTTCATTGCCTTTTGTAAGAGAGAGGATTCAACACACGAGATACAAACTTAATAATAGTGATATTAATTGCCGCAAGTTCTTTGATGAAATTTCTAACAATTTAGAATACACCATATGGAATCAATTAGATCAAATGATACAACGCAGTTATGAAAAAATTTTCAAACTTTATAAGGGCAAACAAATTAGGAAATTCAATGAACTTTGCAAGAAAAAATATCGGACACAAAACAACCTCCTGGATGACAAAGTGATTTTCAATTTGTCAAATCATAGCCTCACAAAAAATGAATCTGACATTCTTAAAAAAGGTTTTAATTTCGCGAATACGCCCAAACACATACCTAAAATAGATTTTATGTGTGGAATTGAAAAAGGCCTATATCCACTACCACAAAACGTGGCCAACACTATTAGATTCAAAAGTCCGATAATCCTGGCCAAAGCCAAACAACCTGTTCTCAACACGTCTCCTTATGATAGAAAGGCAATTTTCAACTTGAAGAAAAACAAAGATATCATTATTACAAAGGCTGATAAGGGAAATTCTACAGTTATCCTCAACTCTAAAGATTATTATGATAAGTTAAACGTATTACTATCAGACAACCCCACTTATAAGATCCTAGACAAGAGACCCCACAATAAAAAATCATAATGAAACAAACCAATCAGAAATTGTAACATTTGGCCAGAAGAAGTGAAGAGAACACTAAAATCCTCGCATCCTATCACTCCAAGACTATATGGGACACCTAATATACATAAACAGGATATACCTCTCTGTCCAATAGTTGATGGAAGATCATCACCAACCTACCTTTTGGCAAAGCATCTTGCAAACTTATTAATTATAAAATAAGATCAACAGAATCTTATATCAAGAATAGTCAACATTTTGTAAATAAACTCCAAGCCATTAAGAATGCACCAACAGACATGCTAGCTAGTCTAGATGTTGTATCCATTTTCACCAATGTACCGGTAGAAGAGGTAATAAACATCATCCAAGATCTCTTTCCTCTAGACATCACACAGATGTTTAGACACTGCCTTCAATCTAATTTCTTCAAGGTTAACAACACCATATACCAACAATTAGAAGGCCTAGCAATGGGAAGCCCACTATCACCATCTTGTGCAGACCTTTTCATGGAAAAACTTGAAAAAGAAATTCTCTCTCAATCTCTCTGAGACCATCTACATGGTGGAGATATGTTGACAATATCTTCATCATATGGCAAGACAGCTTAGATAACCTAAAATCGTTTGTGGATAAAATCAACTCAATACATAGCAAGATAAAATTCACTCTGGAAGTGGAAAACAACAACCAACTGCATTTTTTAGATATCTTGCTAAAAACAGCCTAACAGTGTCAAATTATCCATTTACAGAAAGCCCACAGATACTGGAAGATATCTTCATTACTTCAAACCATCACAAGACACACAAACTGAGCATTATCCACATGTTGAAACATAGAGCCAAAAAGTTTATATCAGAAGAGGAGGATACACAGACTGAACTCTCACTAATAGCCAACACATTATTACAAAATGGATATCCTCAAAACATCATCAAAAAATATCTATACAGTGACAACCCCAGACAAGAAGAATCCCACTGTCAGCACATTTCTACTCTAGTGATACCTTTCATCAAGTCAATTTCTTATCAAATAGCAAGAATACTAAGAGCCCACAACATCAGAGCGGTCTTCAAACCAACCACCAACATCAGACAAGTTTTAGGATCCCCAAAAGATAAAGTGCCTTTCTACAAATATCCAGGAGTATATTACGTTTGTGAAACCTTCGTGAGGATAGAAGGGATAAAAAGGGAGGGGGAGTGCTATTGATGATAGAGAAAGAGTTATGTCCATACAAGGTAGAGATGCAAGAGGGAAATAGGGCCAGTGGTTTTGAGGCAGTATGGTGTGAGATAGAGGTGAATAGAATCAAATACTTGGTGGGATGTTGTTATAGACCTGGTAATGTGGATTGTGGTGATAGTGAAATGTATAGTCAAATAAGCCAAGCAAATAAGAAAAGGGTGATCATTATGGGTGATTTTAATTATGGCAATATAGACTGGATTGAAGAGATAGCGACTGGAAGTAAAGAAAATGAGTTTCTTGAGTTTTTGAGGGATAACTACCTCAGACAGTATGTAACAGAGGGCACACGAGGATTAAGGGTCTTGGATTTGGTCATCTCATCGGAGGATGTAATTATAAATGAGGTATCAGATCATCCACCAATTGGTGAAAGTGACCATGAGGTGATTACCTGGGTGGTTGCCAGCAGTGCAAGGACCCCCTGTGAAAAAAGGGTATATGTGGAACTACAAGGGGGGTGATTATGAAGTGCTCAGGAGACAGCTTGCAGATGTAGCATGGAATGAGGAGTTAGCTGGAAAAGAGATCAATGCAGCTTGGGGGATTTTCAAAAACTATTTAGTAGATGCAATGTCTAAATGTATACCACGGGTGAGAAGGTTAAATAAGGTAGGTGTGAGATGGATGAATAAAGAGATTAAGCATGCAATACAGAAAAAAAAGGCATTGTGGAGACAGCATAAGAGAAGTGGAAGTAACCAACTTCATGAGGTCTACAAAGACCAGGCAAGGAGGGTGACTTGGTTGGTGAGAGTAGCTAAAGAGAGGTATGAACAGCAGTTAGCTAATGAAGCCAAAAAGAATCCTAGGGAGTTCTTTCGATATGTAGCCAGCAAAAGAAAGAATGATTATGGAAGGATGACATTGATTGGAGGAAATGGTATAAAGACAGCTGTTGCAGAATGTGTTGTGGAGATACTTAATGAGCAGTTCATAAAAATCTTTCAATCTTGTGAATGTGACTTCATGGAGAGATTAAGAGCAGTTGATGATGGGGAGGAGAGACTGACTGTAAGTGAGCAAGAGGTGTTTGGGGAGTTGAGTAAACTAGATGTAAATAAGGCTGTGGGACTTGATAATATATCACCACGTATTCTGAAGGAGTGTGCCAGAGAGTTGACACCTGCCTTGACATATTTTTTTAATATGAGTCTTGCACTTGGTCAAGTTCCTAAAGAGTGGAAGGAGGGCAAGATTGTGCCACTTCATAAAGGAGGTGATCGAACTCAAGCATCAAACTATAGGCCTATCTGTGTGTCAGGTGTTGTGGTTAAGTTGTTGGAGAAGCTTGTGAGAACTAGGATCCAGAGTTGGGTTGACAACAATGGTATAATCTTTGATGGACAGCATGGATTTGCTAAAGGGAGGTCATGTTTTAGTAATCTACTTACTTATTACAATAAAGTGACTGCTTCCTTGGACAGAGGAGAAGGATACACAGTAATATACTTGGATTTCGCAAAGGCTTTTGATAGAGTACCTCATGATAAGTTGACAGTCAAACTAGAGCAGATGGGGTTGGATATTAGATTAGTGCATTGGATTGGAGACTGGCTATCTGATAGGTATCAACAAGTTGTGTATGGGGGTGCAATATCCAGGAAAAGGAAAGTCACTAGTGGAGTGCCTCAGGGGTCTGTTTTAGGGCCATTACTATTTAACTTATATATTAATGATATTGGTGAAGATTTGGATGGAGATATTCAGTTGTTTGCAGATGATGCAAAGTTGGGACGAACCATAAAGAGTAGTGAAGATGTTGTGGCCTTGCAAGAAGACTTGAATAAATTGAGTGATTGGGCAAGCAAATGGGGATGTGAGTTCAATGTTGCAAAATGTAAAGTTTTAAAATTTGGAAAACAAAGATGGGATGCAGAATTTATGCTTAGTGAGAATATATTGTTGGAAGTAGAGGAAATAAGAGATCTGGGGGTGATAGTGGATAAGGATCTAAAATTTAGGGGACACATCGCCAAAATTGTGAAGACAACACAAAGACTTCTGGGAATGATGCGGAGGACACTGACATGTAGAAGTAGGGAGATACTTGTTCCAATGTATAAGGCTTTGATTAGGCCACACTTGGACTATTGTGCCCAGATTTGGTCACCGGGTTTTCAGAAGGATGAAGAGATGTTGGGAAGGGTCCAAAGGCGACTGACTAAGGTAGTTTCTGACCTCTGGAATGTTGAGTATGAGGAAAGATTGAAAAGATGTAATTTGCAGAGTCTCGTGGAGAGAAGGAAGAGGGGAGATATGATAGAGACCTACAAGTTGGTAAGGGGTTGTTATAGGATCAATGGTGGAGAAGTTCTACAGAGAATAGTGGGAGATCAGGGGAGAACCAGAGGTCATCCCTGGAAACTGTATAAGGAGGGTGTGAGTACGGAGTGAGAGGCAGGTTTTTTTCGTGCAGAGTTGTGAGTGATTGGAATGCCTTGCCTGAGAGCGTGGTGTCTGCAAGTAGTTTGAATGTGTTTAAGACACGGTATGATGAGATGTGTGTGTAAGATAAAAGGACCTCCTAGATGAGTCTTTGACTCCATGAGGTCTTGTTTAATAATAATAATAATAATAATAATTACATTCCCTGTTCCTGTGTTCTTGCCTACATCGGACAAACTTCACGAAGTTTAGAAATTAGACATTCTGTTGGTGATGTAAACCACAACAGAAGCATCTCTTCCGGCTTAGCACATCATTTCTGTACGTCTAACCACACGATAGATTGGTAAAACAGCTCCATGCCGTATCTCAATGACGACTACAGGCATCGTTTATTTAAGGAAGCCACAATAGTGTCAATAACTGGCGGAAACCTCAACAGAAATCAGGGTGTAATTCTAAACAGTTCGTGGAAAAACCTGATCCTCTCTCTCAATCAATCTGAACTACAGCTAGCCAGTAATCACATTACACGTTTACAACAAACACGCATGCATGATAATGAATAAGAACAATAAGTCCTCTCTGTCACGCGAATGCTTAACCTTAGCTACTAGATGGTTTACAACGTTTTTTATGTTCCTTTCAATTTGCATTTACTAGTTTTCATATCTCCGTAAACGCCTTGAAAAAGCCAGACAGTTTGCTGGCGAAACTGGTAGGTTCTAATATAAGTTTTATTGTAAACTGGTCTGTATTAATAAAATTGTATTTCTACACTTTACTGTAGTATATCACCTATTATGATTTAGTTTAGGTATTTTCTTTGATGTTATTAATTTTATTTCTGTGCTTTCTTCCAAGAAGTTTTTGTTGCTACACAAGAAGAACTTATGTAATCTTGGTAACATTCTCTCTCTCTCTCTCATTCATTCAATCTTTGAATATTGCTCTCATGGTTGGAATGATGCACTAAAAATGCTCAGTGCTGTTCTCTGTTTAGTATCTCTCATGCCTTGTATTTCTGTTAAACCTACAATAACATCATCAGTAGTTGCTAGCAGTCTATTGCAAACTTTGCTACTGTAGGTTAAAGATAGAGATATTGTTGACAATGAGCCGAATAAAAGAGATAAGTTTTGATATTTATGATTAGAGATTTTATTGTAAATTTAGAGTAATTTTAATGAAAAAAAAAAAAAAGTATTTTTAATCAGTATATAGTGTGGCTTTTTGTCACAAATTGTTCTACATATTTTCAGTTTGATACAAGTGTCTTCAGTAGTGTTGTTATTGGAATTTTGTTATTTATGTTTGCATTTTGCTGCTGGTTTATTCTTATCAAGAGGAGGGCAAGGTCAGAGTCAGATGCCTTTAGAGGTAGCAGAGAAGAAAAAGATAAAGTTATTTTTTATTAGAGTATTCTACTTTAAATAACACAATGTAAAGTAATTTGCAGTTGGGAAAAATTCTACTTAGAAACTTAAAATTTTTAGTATAGTTGTAGTAGTTCTTAGTACTTGGTTCTTTGCGCACTATTTCAATGATGGCAGCAGCCACAGCTCAGTCTACTAATGGCTTGTCACCAACAGGAACTGCAGGTCAAAAAGAGGTTATGGAAGAGATATAAGGACAGAGGTGGAGAGCAGATGCATGAAGAATATAAGACTCAGGCCGGGAGAGTGACTAGTATGATAACTGGTAATTAACTTAAGGAATTTACAACGCATAAAATGAATATTAATTAAAGGAAACTTTAATGAATCCTTCAATATTTCGGCAACGTCATGTTGCCATCTTCAGGAACATAAAAATATAGTATGTGCACGCAGGCACTAACAAAAGCAAATAAGGAAGAAGGCAAGAAACTAATATTGTTCCTAAAGTCCTAATGGGGCCCCCTAGCAGGTTGTCTTGGCTGTTGGGCTGAAGTTCTCGTGATGCAAGTCTCCTAAATTTGGGGCAGTCTCATGCACCCAAATTTTTGAGGTTTGGAATGCTTTTTAGAGCTGCTGATGATTTCATGAATAATCTTTCGTACTTGAACCTGCTGCAGTGTATTATTTTAGTTTTCTTCCAACGAATTCTATTGCGGGTATGTATGGCATGGTCTGCAAGCCTAGAGTGGCTGCACTGGTGAAACTGAATGTAGGCTTTGTGTTCTAAAATCCTGATATTTGCTGTCCTGCCTGTTTGGCCAAAGTAGGACAATTTACAGCTGCAAGGGACCTGGTATACATCAGGTAGTTCTAGCGGAAGTGGTTGGTCTTTGATAGAGCAGATAAGGGATGCCAACTTTTTATATGGTCTATAACAAGAAGTTAGGTCATATTTTTTGAAGATATTGTTATTTTTCTCAGAGGTGCCATGGATGTAGGGGATGGTGATAGATTTAGTGTAATCTTTATTGTGAAGGGGGGGGGGTGTTGTGGTTTATTGGTTTTAGTATTTTTTGGGGGTTGTAGCTATTGGCTAAGAAAGTGTTAAGGATGTGGTTTAGTTAAGTGCATCGTCATCTGAGCAGATTAATTTGGCCCTGTTATATAGTGTTTTAATAACCCCATATTGTTGTGTGTGTGGGGAGGGGGTTTGCTGGTGAATGTATCTGCCTGTATGGGTGGGTTTTTTATAAATCCATTGGGCTGGCGAGTGATTAGAGTGTCTAGAAAGAGGAGGGTGGTGTTTTCCTCTTTTTCCAAGATGAACTTGACCCTGGGGTGTTGGTTGTTTAAGTGTGTCAGGAACGGGTGGAGTGTATCTGAGCCATGTGGCCAATTAGCAAACACGTCATCCACGTACCGAAGCCAAATAGTGGGTTTATGTGGGGCAGAGTTTAAGGCTTCCTCTTCAAAGGTCTCCATAAAGAAGTTGACCAAGGGTGGGGAAAGTGGTGAACCAATGGATGTCCCTTCTATCTGTTTGTAGAATTTTCCTTGCCAAACGAAATAGCCTTAGTTAATTGTGAACTGAAATAGGACTGGGATATCGGGCAGAAATTTGGCTTGGATGAGCGCTAGGGTTCCTTGAGTGGGACATTTGTGAATAGGGAGGAGATGTCAAAACTGACCATTATGTCAGTGTGTTGGAGTGAGAGGTTTTCTACACTGGCTTTGAAGTGGGCTGAGTTTTTTTTGTCTGATGGTGTGTTGCCAGCATGTTACTTATTCAGCATGTTTTTGGAACATATTTGTTATACAAGGGTGGTGGGAAAAGTTCTTGGCTTCGACCATAGATGGCAACAGCAAGCCATTTTTTTTCCTAAGTTGGTACATCTGTCATAAGCATCCATGTGAAATTGCAAGTCATTCTATCAAGTAGTTTGCTTTATACAGCGGTCTGAAGCAAGAGTGTTGTCTGGATAAAATGAGTATTGTCATCATAAAATTCCTGATATATATATATATATATATCCTCAAGAGTTATACAGGATATGATAATACTACATGAAAAATTTACATCATTACTAACTTCCTATCTACAATTTTCCTCCAAATCAGTCTGTTAAATGTCAAGACTCCAATATTATCAGGTCTTATATTTCTGTCTTCTAAGGCACTTTTTTTTACTGTATCAATCCACCTATATCTTGGTCTTCCTCTGAGTCTTTTCCCTGCCAAACTGGCAGAGAACACTTGTTTTGTTAATCTTTCCTCTCCCATTCTGCTTAAGTGATCATACCACCTGAGATTAGCTCTGCTAATGCACTCCTGGATGCTGACAATATCAAGGTCTTTCCTAATATCCTCGTTTTTAATATGATATTGCCATTGACGCCATCTGTTCATTACCCCTAATCTTTCTCAGGACTCTCATATCTGCAGTTTTTAGTGTCTTTGGTCGTGTTTTACTTCTAAACCACCTCTCAGATCCATAAGTTAAAATTGGTTTAAACACTGTCTTGTATATAGCTAATTTAGTGTTTTGGCTGATTTCCCTCATGTTCCATATAAATTTATTCAGTTGACTTCCTACCATACCAGCTTTGTCGATTCTATTGTCTATTTCCATATTTAACTTACCATCTTCACTAAAAATCATGCCTAAGTAGCTGAAATGTTTTACTTGTTCTATAAGTTCTCTATTCACAATGCAGTTGATATTTTCAATGTTTTGCCTATTTTCATTGTCTTTGTCTTTTTAATGCTGACATTTGTACCATATCTATTATAACGGTTATTCAATTTAGTCAGGGAATCTTGCAGACTTGTAGCAGATTTATTTAGAAATATAACATCATCCGCATTAAAGCAAAGTGCTGAGATTAACACTGCCAATTTTGGTATCAGGTTTAATACCACTTTCTTTCATAATGTGATCCACATAGATAATGAATAACAGAGGGAGGGATAATCAGACATCCTTGTGTGACACCGGATTTAACATTAAACCATCTTCCTGTACTTCCTTCAATTCTAACTGCTGACTTACAACTCAAATAAAGACTTAAATATTGCTTGATATAATGCCCCATTGACACTGTATAATTGTAGTGTTTTGAATAGCTGCTCCCTTGGCACCTTGTAATATGTCTTTTGCAGATCTACAAAACTTAAATACAGATCTTTATTATATTCCCAGGATTTCTCAACTGTTTGTTGTAAAGTGAAAATCTGATCCTGACATCCTCTATTTGGTCCGAATCCAACTTGTTCTTCACCAAGATTCTTTTCCACAATCCTTCTCAACCGTTTCTCAAGTATACTTGTATATATCTTACCAGGAATACTTAATAATGAAATGCCTCTGTAATTCTCACATTCAGTTTCATTTCCCTTTTTGTATATGGGTACTATGAGAGCTCTGTTGCAATCGTCTGGAATTTATCCCTCTGTCCAGGCCTTCTGAACTATGCAGTGCAGCCACTGTATGATTTTTATAACTCCATACTTCAACATTTTTGGTCAAATATTATGCCTTTCCACGTTTCAGGCTTTAGATGGCTTTTTCTGCTTCAAGTATGGATATGTATTCCTGACTGCATGCCTGGTCAGTGTTTTTTATCACTGTGCTGTCATCACTGCTTGTTTCATTTAGCAGTTTTTCAAAGTAATTACTCCATACTTCAAGGATATCTTTTTCTCCCATTTTCATTTCACCTTTACATTTCTAATTCCTTTTACAGCACTCCTTCCTCCATTTCTGAGCTTCTTCAACATCCTCCAACATATCTTGCCACCTTCTTGGTATTTATTTTCTCTGTTTTTGCCAAAAGTCCTCCAATGACTTTTGTTTAGCCAGTGTTACACAGTGTTTAGCATTCTTACGTTTGTCTCTGTATTCTCTGAGCACAAGCTGACTTATTTGCCAGGAACTTTTGATGTGCTTTCTTCTTTTCCTTCACTGCCTCTTTTACTTCCTGTGTCCACCAAGGAGTTCTGATTTTTCTATCCTTGCACATGTCTCACCACATGCCTCTCTGGCTGAATTAGTCAATGTTTTCTTCAGGGCTTGCCAATGAATCTCCAGGTTTTGGTTACTACTCTCAAAATCTTTAATTTTTTATTGAATAATATTTGTGTATTTTAGTCTACTGTTCACATCTGAGAGCTGCTCAGCTTTTATTCTCTTTAAAACTTTCTTACATGTTCTTCTTTTCGATATGAAATTCAATTTTATACTGTTCAAGACTAAATAGTGATCACTTCCAATTTCAAATCCTCTGTACACTCTGGTGTCCTGCACCAGTAGGAAAACATCAATATCAATAATAACATAGTCCATGAGACTTTTCTTATTCCTTGCATTTTCTCTCCATGTGAATTTGTGCACATTTTTATGTTGGAACATGGTGTTAGTAATAACCAGTCCATGTCCTGAGCAGAAGTCCAACAGGTATTTGCTATTATTATTAGCTTTGCTCTTTTCTCCAAATTTTCCCAACATATTTTGTATGTCTGATAATCATTTCCTATTCTGCTTTTTAGATCCCCAACAAGGGCCAACCTTTCCTTTTTCATTGTGTCAGTTGCTTTCTCTATAGCCTCAAAAAATTCCTACCCTTCTACCTTAGTAGAACCTTCTGTGAGACCATAGGCACAAATAAGTCTCAATGTCCAGTTTCCTATTCTCATATTTGTCCACATTCACTCTACTTGAGACTGCGTCTGCATGGTTAGCCTAGTGGCTTTGCCTTTGCAACCATATGCCTGAGGAAGGAATGTCTCAGGTTCAATTCCTATCGAAGACGTGAGTAACTTGAGGATCTTCTTCAGGCATAGCCAAGTTAGCCGGTCTTTGGCATGGGCAGTAGGGTTTCTTTCCACCAGTTTATCTGCCGTTTTTCATCCTGCAAGCAGGCAAACCAGCCCCGTGAATATGCACTTCTACAGCCATAAATATATTCACCCACCACCCAGCGTCAGACTAGGCGACAGGTTGGTTGGGAGTGGTACTTGTTTTATTTATTTGTGTAAATGTTTGTTTACATTTGATTTGAATGACTTTAAATTGTATACCTTAGGAAACACAGCAGGTGGGAGAGTGTTTCACAGTGCAGCAGCTGCAGGATTGAAGGAAGAGGAAAAGAAACTTGTTCTGTTTGTTTCTAGGTAAACTGTGAAGGGATGTTGTGCAGCAGCTGCAGGATTGAAGGAAGAGGAAAAGAAACTTGTTCTGTTTGTTTCTAGGTAAACTGTGAAGGGATGTTGTGCAGCAGCTGTACGTGTTCCAATGAGTTTAGTACTGAGCGGAGGAATTATTGATGATATTTCCAATGAGCATATCCCATGGAAATATTTGTAGAATATACATACTGCAGAGACCATATGTCTGTGTGATAGAGGGGGGGGGGAGGAAGTTGGTAAGGGATGGATCATTGATAAGTCTAATTGCTCTCTTCTGTATTATTGAGTCGAGCATTTTGAGAGAGCTTTTTTGGGCTCAACCCCATATGTGAGAGCAGTATTCAATACTTGGGAGGATTTGTGACTTGTATAATGTTAATAGCTGTTCGGGGGTGAAGTAATGTCTTGACCAAAAGAGGAATCCTAGTTTTTTTGAGGCTGAGGATGCAATGTTTGAGGTATGTTTATGCCAGGATAGGTTTGATGTGACGGTGATTCCAAGGAGTGAGATCTCAAACTGTCTGATGATTTGGGTATCATTGAAAAGGATATTGGAAAAAATGGTTCTTTTTTTATGGGAAATAGTACAGAACTGGATTTTATTGGCATTAAAATTTATGAGGTTATCTGAACCCCATTGGAGGATGGCTTGGAGATCGGAGTTGAGGGTCGCAGTGGTTGATGTTCTGTAGGTTGAGGTGAGTTGTGTAGGGTAAGGCTTATCAAATGCAAGCGAAGAGTGTAGTGTGCTGTCATCTGCAAAACTGTGTATTAGGTTAGAGGTCAATTGCAGTAGGTCATTGATATATAGCAGAAAGAGGATTGGTGAGAGGACAGAATCTTGTGGGTCCCCAGCATTAATTGAGTGATGAGAGGATAGGGAGCCGACCACCATCACACAGAGTGTGCGTCCAGACAGAAAACTGGTGATCCGCCTACAGAAGCCCTGGGTCAGACCGAATGGTGGTAGTTTGCCTAGTAAACCTTTGTGCCAGACCCGGTCAAAGGCTTTGGAGATATCTAGTGCAGCCACTTGAGATTCGCCAAACATCTCCATAGCCTTCGTCCAGAGATGGGTGATGTACGTGAGTAGATCTCCTGTTGATCGGCAGTGGCGTAATCCATACTGGCGGTCATTTATTTGGTGAGTGTCTTCAAGATGGTGTAGGAGATGGGAATTGATGATTTAACAAGAAGAAGTCGCATCTAAGTAACACGCGGACCCTGCATAGGAAGCAGGAATAACGCATAGTGAAAGAAGACTTTACTTGAGACTGCCTGGCATTCAAAAAGATTAGCCTCGTATTTAGTGTTGAATGCTGTGGCTAGTACTCTTTTTTTCCCCAAGAAAACATTGAGTATTGTGCAGTTATAAAATTCTTTGTGAAAAAAAGAATGTTCAGTGCCAAAAGAAATTCATTCTAAGTTCATAAAATTTTATGGGCAATTTTCTCCTTCGTTTTCGACATTTAAGAAATGGGCTGCGAGTTTAAATGTGTCCGTACCAGCCTTGAAGATGATCCATGTGAAGGACATTCAAAAAGTGTAACAACACCAGAAATCATTGATCAAGTGCACGATATGGTATTGGATGACCGGCAAGTCAAAGTGCATGAAATTGCTGAGACTATAGGCATTTCAAAAGAACATGTAGGATATATTTTGCATGAAAAATTGCAAATGAAAAAGCTTTGCACAAATGGGTGCTGTGCTTACTCACAGCAGATCAAAAATGAACTCTATTAAATCTCTGAACAGTGCTTGGAGCGTTTTAACAAGAATAAAACTGATTTTGTGCATCGATTTAATACTATGGATGAGACTTGGATTCACTATTATGAATCCAAGTCTCAAAATGAATCCAGAATTCAAACAGCAGTGAACAGAAGCCGGTTGTTCAGTGCCAAAGAAGGCAAAGTCAGTTCCGTCAGCAGGAAAGGTCATGGAATCGGTGTTTTGGGTATTTTGTTTATAAATTATCTTGAAAAGGGTAAAACAATAACCGGGGAATATTATTCAGATCTTTTAACCAGAGTAGACAAAAAAATTCGTGAGAAAAGACCCTGTTTGCAGAAGAAAAAAAATGATCTTTCGTCAGGCCAATGCACTTGCCAACAAAGGTGTTTTGGCAATGGTAAAATTAAGGGATCTGCACTATGAATTGTTTTAACATCCACCCTATTCCCCAGATTTGGCTCCCTCTGACTTGTATCTCTTCCCAAAACTCAAACTCTTCCTTGCTGGTCAGCGTTTTTCTTCGAATCAAGAGCTATGGAGCAGCTCTTATTGAGAACCACTACAGGGATGGGATAATGGTACTGGATCATCACTGGAATAAATGTATTAGTCTTAAGGGGGATTATGTTGAAAAATAAAAATAATTTTGGAAATTATAAATTTGTTTTTTCATTGTTAGGGCGAGAATATAATTCTGTTATTAATTGTATATGTATTTTTTTTCTTGCTCCCACCCATAAAGATTATTCTATAAATCTATAGTACATTTTGTACTGTGGGTGGGCTAAGGTTTTTTCCCCCCCATTTTTATCATTTATATATTTTTTATTTTTCATTTAATTTTTATATAGTTTGGAAACCCTGACTTTAAACACCAAACATGGAAAACTTTTTCATGCCACTTCAGGCTTCCAATAAGTGGGGCAGCGGTCTTCCACCAGCAACAACATTCATTTTCCATCTAAAGATAATCACAAACATTCATGCCCACTGCAGGATTCGAACCTGAAACCTGTTATCAGAATATTCTGGATGAGAATAGTTGCAGAAGGTTTTTTCACTTAGTTATAAACTAAATTATACTTGCCAAGAAATTATTTTTAACACCAGACCTCCATGGAGTCAAAGACTCATTGCGTGAGGCAAACATTATTACACACGAAGTCCATCAAATCATGCTTTAAATTCATTCAGTGTATATGCATTCGCCACAAATTTAGGCAATCCATTCCACTCACCAACCACCCTTCATGCAAAGAACCTGCTTCTTATGCCCTTCTCACACCATCCCTATACAGCTTTCAGGTATGTCCCCTTCTTCAACTCCCTTCTCTCATTCTATGAAAAATTTCTTCCAATAACCCTTAATAACCCTTTACCAGCTTAATTATCTCAATCATAGCTGGCCTGGTTGGCCGAGTGGTAAGCTTATCTGCTCTCCAGCCGAAAGGCTGCTGGTTCGAATCCCGCTGTGGACATGGATGTTTGTGATTGTCTGTGGAAATACTAGTGGTTATGGTGATGGGCGGTAGATGGCGTTGGTGTAGTTGCGGTTCGCTGTAGTTGGTGGATTGAGTGGTGGTGATGGAGAGGTAGAGTAGGTGCCCTCCCTCGATGAGCCTTTGGACTCCCTGGAGGTGTCTCATAATAATAATAATATCCCCTCTCTTCCTCCTATTCACTAGGTTTTGCAAACTGCAGTCCTTCAATCTGCCCTCATATCCCATCCAAAAGAATTTAAGACCTTAGTCTTCTCCTTACCCTCTCCAGTATATTCTCATCACCATAAAAACCAGGAGACCAAATCTGTGCACAATAATCCATATGAGGCCTGATATGGATTATTGTGATCAAGGCCTTATACAATGGATCCAGAACCTCTGTTTCTATCTACCTACCTCCATATTATTTCCATAATCTGATGTGATATCTTCACAGTGTGTGAAATGTGACCTCTGAACATCAGATCCTTGTCCACCAACAATCCAAGATCTTTTATATCCTCAACTTCGTCCAAAATTTCCCTGCCAAGTGTCTACTTTGCCTTCCATTGTTGCCTACCAAATTTCAGAACCTTACACTTTGCAACATTGAATCGACAATTCCATACTGTTGCCCACTTATACAATCTATTCAAGTCCTGTAAGGCCACAACATCTGCTTGATTCCTCATCACTCTCTTCTGTTTTGCATGATCAGCAAAACTTATATATTAACATCATCTGCAACATATTATATTGTTTAATCCTTTATCGATGTGTAAACAAAGTTTGCTTGTGAAGTATCTTCACAACTAGAATACTTGTATATAGAGGCTGCTGACTTCCCATCGATTGCCAGAAGTATCAACATTTAGTATCCCATGATGAAAAGCATACTTCCTTTAAGAAGTGCTTAATGCTATGCATTAAAACTTTCTATAACTCTCCCTGATTTAGAGTATTTTAATAATAAGGTAATACACTTTTTTACTACTTGCATATGAGAAATATATGACTTTTGCAACAATTTAACCTTGGTATCCTCCTGTATCTGGCTCTTACCTCAATAAAGGTTGGAACTGGTCTGGATAGTGATCTTCCCTTGACACATGGAATTATGCATTTCTGAAAGGAAGTGGGCTTTGCATAATGGGATACTAAGGCAATTAATGTGCAGTCATTAACCTCCTATATACAAGTACCGAAGTCATGAAGAGACTTCATGTACAAACTTTGTTGGCACATGAAGTCTTTTTTGTTTGCACACTTGGATAAAGGATTAAATAAGAATATAATTTCTTGGCAAGTATAATTTACTTTTTAAAGAAATGGGGAAGAGGGAAACTTATTGTGACCATATTCTTAACTTGGTAGATGAATAGACAGAAATCTCAAGAAGAAAGAATAATTATGGATGAATGACCTTATTACATGGAAATGGTGGTCAAGTGGCCTATGCACACGATATAGAGGAGTTGTTTAATTATCACTTTATTGCAATATTTCATCCTGGAAAAGGAGGTTTTATTGCTAGACTGATGTGCAGGGCTGAAGCACATATTGAGAATCAATTTTTGAATATTATAATATTTTATTTATTTATATATTTATTATAGGTTCTACTAAGGTAGAACTTAGGTTTTTACTTAGGTTCTACTAAGGTAGAAGTGGAGGAATTTTTTAAGGATTTAGAAAAAACAACTGACACAACGAAAAAGGAAAAGTTGGTCCTTGTTGGGGATCTAAATAGCAGAGTGGGAAATGATTGTGCAACATACAAAAATATTTTGGGAAAATTTGGAGAAAAGAGCAAAGCTAATAATAATGGCAAATATCTGTTGGATTTCTGCTCAGGACATGGACTGGTTATTACTAACACCTTGTTCCAACATAAAAATGTGCACAAATTCACATGGAGAGAACAGGCTAGAAATAAGAAAAGTCTCATTGACTATGTTATTGTTGATAGTGATGTTTTCTCCCTGGTGCAGGACACCAGAGTGTACAGAGAATTTGAAATTGGAAGTGATCACTATTTAGTCTTGAGCAGGATAAAATTGAATTTCATATTGAGAAGAATAACACGTAAGAAAGTTTTAAAGCGAATAACTTTTGTAATAGATATGGTATGAAGGTCAGCATTAAAATGACAAAGACAATGCAAATAGGCATAAACATTGAAAATATCAACTGCATTGTGAATGGAGAACCTATAGGACAATTAAAACATTTCAGCTAGTTAGGCACAATTTTTAGTGAAGATGGTAAATTAAATAAAAATAGAAAACAGAATCAGCAAAGCTGGTATGGTGGGAAGTCATTTGAATAAATTCATATGGAATAAGAGAGAAATTAGTCGGAACACTAAATTAGCTGTATACAAGACAGTGTTCAAACCAGTTTTAACTTATGGATCTGAGAGCTGGGTCAGAAATAAAACACTTGACCAAAGACTAGAGACCGCAGATATGAGAGTCCTAAGAAAGATTAGAGGCGTGAACAGATGGCATCAATGGCAATATCATAATAAAAATGAGGATATTAGGAAAGAACTTGACATTGTCAGCATCCAGGAATGCGTTAGCAGAGCTATTCTCAGGTGGTATGGTCACTTAAATAGAATGGGAGAGAAAAGATTAGCAAAACAAGTCTTCTCTGCCAGGTTGGCAGGAAAACGACCCATAGGAAGACCAAGATATAGGTGGATTGATATGGTACAAAGTGCCTTAGACAATAGAAATATAAGATCTGATAATGTTGGAGTCTTGACAAGTAACAGATTGATTTGGAGGAAAATTGTAGATAGGAAGTTACTAATGATGTAATTTTTTCATGTAGTACTATCATATCCTGTACACCCTTGAGGGTACATGGCAGGAATTTGATGATGATGATATATTTATTACTATTATTATAATTGTAATATTGTATTATTATTATATTATTATTTATTACTATTATACAATTATTATTATAATTGTATGGTGACTCGTTATTAAGAGGAGTGATAGATAGGAGTTTTACTATATCATACTTACCGGGTGCAAAATTTAAGGATGTAAGTGAGAGTATTAGAGTGCAAAAACAGAGGGTGAAAGAATTGATAGTTGTGGCGGGTACGAATGAATTGAAAGGAGATAAATTTTTTGAGAGAGGACTTGAAAGTATTGTTAAAGGTAGCGAAAGAAAAGAGTGACAGAGTTAGAATGGTGAGTCTGTTGCTGCGCTATGACAGAGAGGAGTTTAGAAGGAGGGCCATAATCGCAAATGACATTATGCGCAGGTTATGCAGACGGTGTGGTGTTGAATTCTTGAACATGTGGAATGAGTTTGATGGGTGAAAGGATTTATACAAGATGAATGGCCTGCATTTGAATGGATTTGGTGTGCGGAGACAGGAAAAAAGTGTTGCTGAATGAAGTGAAAATGGATGTGCAGAACCAGGGAAACTAGAACTACCAAGGATGCGGGGGGTGGATATGCAGACATCAGTGAGACAGTTGAGTGTAAGAATGTATATAACGTACATGAGCCAGTACTAAGGACAAGAAATCGAAATGGGATATTTAGAATAACGCATCAAGATAGGGGTGGAACAAAGGGATCACTGCATTTCATGTATACTAATGCCAGAAGTATTAGGAACAAGAAGGAAGAATTTTTGGCCTCGATTGGCTCTTCCTGGCCACACGCTATTGGCATTAGTGAAACATGGTTGACGGAAGATGATGTAGTTAGTGGGATAGAATGTGTAGATTATAGTGTGTTTAGGAAGGACACAGAGAATAAAATGGGGGGAGGGGTGTTATTGATGATAGCTGATGAACTGCAGCCAAGGAGAATTGAAGTTATATCGCAGGATAGTGAAAAGAGCTCATTTGAGGCTATTTGGTGTGAGATTGAGACTGGCAGAATAAAATATACAGTTCGTGCTGCTATAGACCAGGTGATGGAATAGATGGTGGAGATAGTATGCATAAACAAATTGATGAAATGAATGGAAAGAGGGTAATTATAATGGGAGATTTCAACTATGGTATCATTGATTGAAAGGAGGAGAGGATACATGTGAGGAAGGAAATGGATTTTATTCAATTATTAAGGGATAACTATCTGAGACAGCATGTAATTGAAAATACTAGGGTGTGAGAGTGCTTGACCTGGTAATAGCATCTGAGAATTTGACTGTAATGAATATGACCATGTTGCAACCTATTGGTGAGAGTGATCATAAGGTCTTGACCTGGGAGGTGGTTAAAGGTGTGGAATTTTCGATTAAGACAGGGTATATGTGGAATTACCGTGCTGGCAAGTATGACAAGCTTAGGAGATTGCTTGGATCAGTGCCATTGCATGTACAACTGCAAGGGCTGGATGTCGATAGAGCATGGGAAGTGGTCAAGGGGCATTTACAGGAGGTTATGGCTGATTGTATACCTTGGTCTGAATAGTAAAACAAGTAGGGGTTAAATGGATGAATAACACCATTAAGCTTGAGCTGCAAAAAAAGAAACAATTGTGGAGGGAATTTAAAGAAAGAGGTGACCTGCAGGCACACGAACGGTATAAAATGCAGGCCAGAAGGGTAACGAGTGTGGTAAAAAAAGCAAAAGCGGATTATGATAGGAAACTAGCTATGCAAGCTAAAGAGAATCCCAAACAGCTCTTTCAATATGCTGCAAGCAAGAAAAAAACTGTACACGGCAAAATGATTTTAAGGAATGACGATGATAAGGAGGTCACTGGATCAGTCGATATAGTGGAGTTACTGAGCGAACACTTTGGAAAAGTATACCATCCAGGTGGTGACATTGAAAAAATGAAGGAACCATTAGTTTATACGGGAATTGTGATGAATGAAGTGGAGGTGAATAGTCCATTACAGAACCTTAATGTGAATACATCTGTGGGATTGGATGGTATACCAGCACGGGCCTGCGTGAAACGGCTAAAGAATTATCAGTGCCCTTGACCATGTTGTTTAATCTGAGTCTCGGGTCTAGTTTAGTCCCAAAGGTGTGGAAAGAGGGGAAAATAGTTCCACTGCATAAAGGAGGATCCAAGACTACGGTTGCAAATTACTGACCGATCAGGAGTTGTTGTCAAGGTCTTGGAGAAAGTAGTCAAGGGAAAAATACAGGAATGGAATGATGAAAATGAGATACTGTATGGGGGACAGCATGCCTAAGTAACTTGCTCAAGTTTTATAACAAGGTGACGGCTGAACTGGATAAGGGTAATGGGTTTACAGTGATACTGCTGGACCTGGCAAAGGCATTTGACAGGATACCACATGGAATTCTAATCCGTAAACTACAACATATGGGAATGGATATAGGGTTGGTGAGATGGATAGGTGGGGGGTTGATGGAGAGATATCAAAGAGTAGTTTATTCAGGAGTAGAGTCCAAAAGACGGCCTGTGACTAGTGGTGTGCCATAGGGTTCTGTTCTTGGACCAGTGCTGTTTAATTTGTTCATTAACGATATAGGGAAGGATCTAAGAGGAACAATTCAGTTTGCTGGTGATGCAAAGTTGGTAGGCGATAGTGAATGCAGAAGATGTCAAAATCTTGCAGGACGACTTGGATATATTGGAGTTCTGGGCTAAGGAGAATGGATGTCAATTTAATTTGACAAAATGTAAGGTTATGCATTTTGGGGTTTAAAGATTAGCAGCAGTATACCACATTGGTGGAACTGTACTCCAGAAGATTGATGAGGCCAGGGATTTGGGAGTGTTGGTGGATATGGAGATGAAGTTAAGGGAGGGCACATTGCAAAAGTAGCTAAATCAGCTCATCAACTCACTTGGTTGTTGAAAAATATCCTGTCGAGCAGAGACAAGCAAGTTATTGTACCTCTGTACCGAGCCTTGATAAGACCTCATCTCGACTACTGTGCCCACATTTGGTCACCTAGGTTCCTTCTTGATGGGGAGGATGTGGAGAGGACCAGAGGCGAGTGACTAAGATGATAGCGGGTGTATGGAATGAATTGAACAGGTTGAAGATTTGTGGGTTGCAGAAATTAGTTGATAAGTGGAAAAGGGGAGATATGATTTGAGACATTCAAATTGCTAAAGGGTTTCTATAGGATTAATTCAGATGATATTTTTGAGATATCAGGACTGGTGGTGGGAGAACTAGGGGATACCTATTGAAGCTGGGCAAGAGTGTGGTTAGCAGGGGTGTTAAAGCTGGGTTCTTTACTTTTAGAGTTGTAAATGAGTGGAATAAACTGCCAGAGTCTGTTGTTGGTGCTATGACAGTGAGTGAGTTCAAGGCAAAGTGTGATAGATACTGTGAGAATGTCGTATAGTTGTGTGGACATGATGTTTAGGCCCTCCCTCGATGAGTCTAAGGACTCCCTGGAGTCGCCCGTGATGATGATGATGATAATAATAATAATAATATTATTAACTGCTCCTGAAGCCATTAAAGCCTTGAGATAGAATGGGATTTCACCATGTTTCTAGAGGATGTGGTAAGAAACTGACAGCACCATTGATCTGCCTGTTCTTCCAGAAAAAGTATCCAAAGATGGAATTGGAATAAGATAGTGCCATTGCATAAGAGAATGGTAGAATGGAGTTGTCAAACTGTAAATCAATTTGTATTTCTTCTGTTTTGTGATTTTTGGAAAATTAGTTAAAGATTATGTACAAAATGGAGCAGATAAAGGTAATTATTCGGTAATATTAGGAATGAGATTCAGCATGAATTTGTTAAGTGACACTCTCACTTAACCAAAACCAGTAATCTATGATTGCATTTTATAATAAAGTAACAAGAAGTGCCATTTTTGTGGACTTTGCAAAGCCATTTGATAGGGTTTAGATACTAAATTGATAAACCATACTGGAAATTGGCTTTCTGATAGGTATCAGATTGTTTTGTAGAGGGTAATGGTCAGTAGAAATTTGAAGGAACATATTGCAAAGGTGGTAAAGGCAACCCAGAGGATTGCTACAATACTGAGACGGACATTGACCAACATAGATAAGATTGGTGATTCCATTGTATAAAGCCCCTATCATCTCAATCATTGTGCTCAGATCTGGCCACTGTTATTTATGAGATGAAGCAACCTTGGAGAGGGTACAACAGAACAAAAATGAGATCAGAACTGTACATGTTATGGGAATAGATGTGGGTGGCTGCACATAAACATGTATTCAGCCCCCCATCTATGAGAGTTAGATGGATAGAAGAAGAATAGTAGGTAAGATTGAGATGTCTAAGCTGTTGATAGATATCTATCAGATTGACACCATGGAAATTTTTCATATGGTCGAACAAGGGTAATGGGCCATTCCAGATAACTTGGTGGATTTATTAATGTGTCTAATCTTATTTACAATTCATCTGATTTTTTTTTTTTTTTTCTGGTGAGACTCAGTAGACATGAAGTGAGTTCATGGTATTATGGGAGATAATTTGCTGGAATATGTGCCACAGTTGGAGTAGAAGAATGATGTCAGGAGGACTGTCATTTTTAGGTGGTTTCATGATGATACCATCTGGTTATGTGTAAGAAGTGGAATAATAAAATGACAGAAGTTATACCAAAGGATCAGAAAGCTATTTGAAGGGAAAACTGCTGCTCTTTTTGCAACCAGATTTGGATTTGTTGATACTGGATGAGTAGCACCAACAAATCAAGTTAATTTTGTATGCATGCTATAATTGAAATTAAGTGCAAAGCTATTGTTTTGGTATTGAGTCACTTATATGATATGTTTATTTATTTTTTTCTTCTTGTGAGAAAAGCAAGGTTAGTTGTGGTTATGAATAGGAGATGAAGGGCTTTATTCCAATTGGAATGATTTCTGTTATTTGAAGCAGGTGTTTGGGCCAAGGGAATAAGAAATAGTAATCAGTTCTTGGAAAGAAGAAGTCATGAGGTTTTCTGACTTTGCACCATTTTTGACATTGGATGATATAAAATTAAATGCTTAGTGTAATAATACAAAACATAGCCAGACTTCCAGAATGGACTCAGGATGTTGGAACATTACCTATTTAAATCAAAAACAAGAAAATAGCCAATGCAATAGAAACAACAAGATAAGAAAAGAAAAAGAAAAGTATTGCAGTGGTAATGCATAAGGATTTTCAAAATGTTATAAAAATGGAAATATACATCAAGAATATTTGAGGATAAAAATACAGAATAATTCTCTCTCTCTCTCTCTCGCTATCTGTGTGTGTGGGTGTATATATGATTAATTTTTTAACTTGGGGATACTGTATATTAGGGTTACCAAGTAATTTTATAAGCTTGGTTATTTAACTCCTAATCCCAAGTATGTAAACAATTAAGTTTGCACCTGAAACATAGCTCAACTCTAAAGATGGTACAACACCAGGGCAACTCATTGTAAAGGTGGGTAAAGCTCTGATCACTATTCTTAGTATTTTCCCATAATGTAAAGCACATCTCACTAAAAGATGTATACTGCAATACATTATGGGTGGGGTCACTACCCAGACCGGTTTCAATCTTTTTTGAGGTCTCCTCAGTGAGTAGTTAGTTGTGGTAAACCTTGGTATTTAGGGTCTAGCTACTCACTGAGGAGACCTCAAAAAAGGTTGTAACTGGTCTGGGTAGTGACCTCACCCATAATGTATTGCAGTATACATCTTTTAGTGAGATGTGCTTTACATTATGGGAAAATACTAAGAACAGTGATCAGAGCTTTACCCACCTTTACAATGAGTTGCCCTGGTGTTGTACCATCTTTAGACTTGAACTATGTTTCAGGCGCAAACTTAATTGTTTGCATACTTGGGATTAGGAGTTAAATAACCAAGCTTATAAAATTACTTGATAACCCTAATATATATATATATATATATATATATATATATATATATATATATATATATATATATATATATATATAGTTTTATGAAAAAAATTGAATGACTAGAACCGAGATTTAATTAAAAAGGTTTTAATATAAAATATCTCTGTGGAAAAATATTTTAATATAAAATTCCTTGCCTTTTCTTGATGTCAAACTGACTCGCTCTTCTGCTGGTAAACTAAAAATATCGATATATAGAAAACCCACACATACCAACAGATATCTGCACAGTCAATCCCATCATTTCCCTCCTCATAAGCTTGGAATAATTTCCACCTTGGGACATAGAGCCCGTTCTCTTCTTGATGATCCAAATGAACTGCTTACAGAAATAAACCATCTGAAAACTTCTTTCGAAGTTAATGGATATTCCAAGAAAATCATTAACAAATTCCTTCTTAATCCTCCAAGACATCACTCAGAAGAAACAAATAGATTCAAAAGCAATATATCTATTCCTTACATAAGTACTGTTTCACATAAATTAGCAAAAGTTCTAAAAAAATACAATATCAGAACCTTGTTCACTCCACTTCCAAAGATCCGTTCCTTAATTAGCCACCCAAAACCTTGTCATCATCAACTCAAATACCCTGGCGTATATAAAATATTATGTGACTGCGATATTCCTTATTTCGGGCAGACAGACAAATCTGTCAAAATGCGTATGGAAGAACACATGAGAGACATTACTTACAAGAGACAGCGAGCAAGTGCATTATCAAGTCATATCCTCTTCTCGGCTAATCCTACTGATGATAACCAAAGTCACAAAGTCTGCTGGGAAAAATCTACAAACATCTTCCGTTGCAGTGACGAAATAGAGAGAAAAATTGTGGAATCGAGAGAAATCATCTTCAATCCTGTTCATCTAAATAACAACTTAAGCTACAACCTCCCGGATAGTCATTCAGCTGTAATCATGTACTGGTGTTCACGTGATGCAGCAAACACGCACTCGCCCAACAATGCAACAAATGAAAGAACAGCTTCAAATACAACTACAACGTTTTAATGCTAATTATGTATAAAGACTGTCTATGATGTTCATAGTCTTTTAACCCTCAATGTTTAGTGTTTTTTCTTTTATAATGTCACCTGAAGAAGGCTGTTACAGGCCGAAACTAGTAGTGTGTTTATGTTAAAACCTTTTTAATTAAATCTCAGTTCTAGTCATTCAATTTTTTTCATAAAACTATGTATGTTAACCGAGTCAATGATCATTCTGTCATATATATATATATTATGGAGACCTGTTAGGAAGGGGGTAAAAATAGCAAAAATTTACAATACTAGTTGGAGACTTAAATGCATGAATTCGAAACATTGTAACAAGAACATTCCAAATTAGTGAAATAACTGAAGACTTAAGTGGAGTGAGATTACTTCAGTTTTGTACAGATAATATTTTTTATAATCACAGGATTCAACATAAAGTAACAGGAAATTATTTATTGCACAGGCATCTTCATGGTGATCAAAAACTCATTATGGAAAGCTCACACTAACTTTACTCATGATACCCGTTATACTTCTTCATTGTACTTGTTATATCTCTCATTCACGACATACTCTGGCAATCCATTCCACTTGTTCACCACTCTCAAAGGAAAAAATTTGGTCCTGATCCTTGCTAACTACAATCTTAACTCAATTTCCAAAGATGATCCATGTTCTCCCTTCTAGTTTTGTACTGACAAAAATTCCTCTGCATCAGAAATTAAAGAAGCCTAGAAATTATATTCTTGGTTTAATCCCTTATCCAACTATAAGCAAACAAAGTTTGCACATGAAGTATCTTCATGACTAGTCTATTTCTATGTAGAGGCTAATGTCTTCACGTCATTTGCCTTAGTATCCCATAATGCAAAGCACACCTCCTGTATTATCGGAAGGGCCACTACCCAGACTTGATTTGACATTTATTAAGGTCTCATCAGGAAGCCAGATCCAGAAGTGATACCAAGGTTGAAGTAATGCAGAAGTCAAACTTTCAACATCTATCTCTGATTCAGAGTATTTTAATAATAAGGTGATACACCTTTTCACTACTTATGTATGAAAATTATATGACATCTGAAATCTGGCTTCCACAGATGAAATCTCAATAAAGGTTGAAACTTGTCTAGGTAGTGGCCCTTTCCTTCATGAAAATACTTTATGCACAAACAAAGTTTACGCACAAAGTGTCTTCATGAATAAAGGATTAAATCAAGAATAACATTTCTTGGCATCTTTAATTTTAGTATAACCAAGTGAAAAAAAAAAACTTTCATCTATCTCTGATCCAGAGTATTGTAATAATAAGATGATATAACCTCTTTACTACTTGTATATATAAAATATATGACTTCTGTATTACTTCAACCTTGCTATCACTTCTGGGTCTGGCTCCCATTGATGATATTTAATAATGTTGGTCTACACTGCTTGTTTGCTTCCTGGGGAGTAGAGAGGCTCTGCTTGGTGGTGGATTTTTGCTGTTGAGTTCAGTAGTGATCCCTTAGGATCATTTAGTGAGATTTAGAGAGATCTTGTAGACCTCTCTAAAAAGTGATCTACAAGATCACTTTTTAGAGAGGTATATCCCCCACTTTAGCTTATGTCATTAAAGGTCGAAATTAGTCTAGGTAGGTGCCCTTCCCATAATGCTCAGCATTATACACATCCAAAAGATGGTGTGCTTTGGGACACCAAAGCAACTGATGTGAAGTTATTAGCCTCTATATACAGATATATTAGTCGTGAAGATAGTTCACATGCAAACTTTGCTTATACTTGGATAAAGGATTATACCAAGAATGTACTTTCTCGGCATCTTTAGTTTCTAGTGTAACCAACTGAAAAAACTTTCAACTTCCTCTGCATTATTTCATCCCTGTTAATCCTGTTAGTTATACATTTATTTCATTTCTCCTCTTTTCTGCCAGTCAGCCAACTTCTGCAATCTACAAAACTTCCATCTGTTCTTATAGCATGCTACAGACTACTTGCCATCTTGGTCATTCACTGATCTCTAAATAGCCTCTCCACCACTTCATTCCCAAGAAACCTAGATGACCAGATATGTGCACAGTAATCTAGAATGTGGCCATATCAAAGAGGGATAATAAGTCTCTTATCTCTGTCAGTGATATGAAGTCATTATCCTCTATATACGAGTTGCCCAGTTGTGAAGTTACTTCACATGCAAACTTTGTTTGCTTACGCTTGAATAAAGGATTAAACCAAGAATATAATTTCTTAGCATCATTAATTTATAGTATAACCAAGTGAAAAAACTTTCAACTCCTAAGCACCTCCTCATCTGTTCCCATATCAGTTCTTATCCTATCTGTTACTGTGGTATCTCTCCTGAGGAATACACTCTTGCAAAGTGAACACCCAGCAATTTAGCTATCTCATGTGTTGTATATTTAAGTTTTAAAATCTGCATGATTAGGAAATGATCATATACTACACATAAGGAAAATTTTGACTTCAACAAAATTAAAGTAAAAAAAAAACACTAAAGAAAGCTAAAGAAATGAATTTAAGATGGAATTATTACAAGATGGCAGTATAATAAACTCTACTAAAAGAACATTCTGAAAAAAAAAATATCGCCAATTAGGATGATAAATATTTTCATTGAGGTGCTTAAAGGTCAAAGCTAAATAAAAAAAAAAAACCTCCTGAACTAATGTCCAATCCTCACCTTCTCATGGTGCATCCCATTAGTAGGTATCTACCTGGATATTGAATGAACAGGATGGATTGGAAATTTAAGATTTAGCCAACTAAATTGTATGCTTATTGGCTAAAACCAAAATAACATGGTATACAGCATGATAAATTCCATTTCAACTGGGGTGCCTCCCAATTATACAAATCTCTTGTTGTTTTTGTCAGGGAACCAGGGTGAACAGAAAAAAGTTAGCTACTGAAACAATAAGAAGCATCAATTGAAAAGAAATTGAACTAGCAGAAGAATTGGATAAGTACTAGATCAGCATAATAAATGCTGATCTGGTACTTATTCAAAACAAACAAACAAGACAAAAACAGGTGAGATTTTTTTATGAGCAACAAATAAAAGTTGATATATTCAGGCAACAACAATCAGAGAAAAATAGTATTTAACACTAAATATTAGGAAAATCTTCTTTAATGGCAGGTAATATCAAGTAGAGTGATGTGTGCAGAGCCGTAGCTGGGGGGGGGAAGCAGAGGAGCGATCCACCCCAGGCAGCACTTTGAACTTTTTTGAACTTTTGTAGTTAATTCTAAAATACAGTCTCGAGAACTCATTTCCAAATATTGTGATACTACTGCGAATTTTCTCACAATTGCTGTAAGTGTTGCTAGTTGTGAGAGGAGTTTTTCTAAATTAAAATTGATTATGAATTACCTACGTTACTATGAAATAGACTTCGCCAATGTCATCGACGATTTTGCTAACAAAAAAAGCAAGAAAAATAACATTTTAGAATGTTGGAATTAAAGTTTTACTTCAAAAATAAACCTGTACATTGTTTTGACTTTTTGTAGTATTTTTTGTGTGTATTGAGAGGACGGCAAACTGGGGGCCACCCCGGGCAGCAAAAGCTCTAGCTACACCACTGGGTGTGTGCAAATACCACAATGGAGAGCCGAATAGTGACTTATTAACCACTCAACTAACCAGACTGGCTATCAGCCAGTTAGTTGAGTGGTTAGCATACCCGCTCTCCAGGTTTGAATCCTGTCATGGGTATAGATGTTTGTGATCGTCTTTTGGTGGGAGATGTATTTCACAACCAGTGTGAGACCACACCACCCCTGCTTATTGGAAACCTGAAGTGACTTGAAAAAGTTCCATGTTTGGTCTCTAGAGCAGGATTTTCAGACTATGTAGTAATAAATAAAAAATTACAAAAAATATGTAAAATTTATAAAAATGATAAAAAAAAAAAAAAAACAACCTTAGTCCACCCATGGTACAAATGTAGTATTGTATAAATTAAAGATGTCAAGAAGTTATGATCTTGGTTTCATCCAAATGTAAGCAAACAAAGTTTGCACATGAAGTCACTTCATGACCGGGCTACTTGTATATAGAGGCCAATGACTTCACATCAATTGCCTTTCAAAATGTACTATAAGTTTACTAATAACCTTTCATGGGTAGGAACCACATTAAAAAAACAAATGTGCCTGTGATCTCACAGAAGATTCTACTGAAGAAGAAGTGAAGAAATTTTTCAAAGCATTACAGAAGACAGCTGACAACACAAAGAAAAAGGAAAACAGTTCTTTTGCTGTGTGGCAGGTAAAAGGAGGAATGACTTTAAAAAGTTTTTTTTTGAACTTAAAAAAGTGCTGATGGTAGAAAGGTAAAACCAAATCAAATAGTTGAATTACTGAATGAGCATTTTGCAGAGATATGTGTGCCATCTAGGTGGTGACATTCCATTGCCAGAAGTGACATTGACCGATTGACAAATAGAGGTTGAAGAAATGAAGATGCTTAAAATATTGCAGAACTGCAATATGAACATAGTCATGGGATTAGAAAGGCATATCGACCTGTGTATTATGAGAATGTGCAAGGGAATTATTAGCTCCTCTGACTAAGATATTAATTTAAGCCCCAGTACTGGGAAGGTGCCAGTGGAGTGGAAAGAGGGCAAAATAGTCCCATTGCATAAAGGAGGCTCCAAAATATAAGTAGCAAATTATATGGCATCTCTGGAGTGTTAGCTAAGGTATTGGAGAAATTGGTGAATGATAGAATTCAGGATTAGGTAGATAAGAATATGATGCTCTATAAGGTAACATGGTTTTGTGAAGGGTAAGTATTGCCTTAGTCATTTGCTTACTTTTTACACTCATGTACAAAACCTAAGGATGAACACTATTTCTGAAGATCAGCTGCAAATTTGGATGACTCAGCTTGTGGCAGATGATTTAGAGTAGAAAGTGGGTACACACATTCAAATTTTCAAATCGTGTGCAAAGGGGTCATGTGGTAGCACTCAATGGGATAAAAGGCTTTGCTAAGTGAATTATGTTTGAAGGAATCTCTTTTCATGAAGGAATAAAGTTGCAAACTTAGATGTCTTGTATGTCTCAAAGACATCATCTAGATTACATTTTTGAAAATTATTGTGACAACTACCATGTTTTAGTAAAACGTTAGTTTAATATAACTAAACTCTAAATTAAACTAATTTAACTAATTAAACTAAAGTTTTACTAAAACACGGTAGTTGTCTCCATAATTTTCAAAAATGTACTCGGATCACCGTGCAAGCCTAAAAGAAAGGAAACATCATCTAGATGATTTCATGCAGGGAAGGATTATTGGAAAGCTTGAGGAAGGTTGCAGAATTACTGATATTGCCAGAAAGAGAGTTTGGAATCTTGCATAGCGTTTTATTCAGGCTCCGGGCAGTTTTCAAACCAGTGGAATGTGTTCATGGAGTTTGCTAAGAGATCACTCTCACTCTACCACAGCGCATGAGGACAGATTTTTTGTTATAACAGTAAAATGTGATCAGTACACCATGGCAGGTCAACTTGCAAGTCAGCTCTGTTCAAGCTGACCTGCCATGGTATCAAACTTTTTTGCGACAAACTAGCAAGATGTCTGGGACAAATAGGCCTATACACCCGAAGGCCAGCAGTCTGCATTCCTTTATTCATAGCTCATCATAGAGCATGCTTTCACTGGGTTGTATGCATAAAAATTGAACAAGACACCAATGGGCTAATGTACTATAAATTAAAGATACCAAGAAATTATATACTTGGTTTAATCCTTTATCCAAGTGTAAACAAATAAAGTTGCACAAAGTTAGTTAGATAATTAGAGATATAAAAAACTTTCAACAACTAACTATCTCTAATCCAGAGTATTTTAATAATAAAGTGTGACACCTTTTGGCAACTCGTATATGGAAGTATGACTTCTGCATAACTTCAACCTTGGTATCACCTCTGGGTCTGGCTCCCACTGATGAGATCTCAATAAAAGTTGAAACTGGTCTGGGTAGTGACCCTTCCCATAATGCATAGCATTATACATGTCTGCAAGGAGATGTGCTTTGCATTATGGGATATTAAGGTAAGTGATGAGAAGTGTTGGTCTGAAAATACTTCGGGCATAAACTTTGTTTGCTTACGCTTGGATAAAGGATTAAACCAAGTATATGATTTCTTGGCATGTTTAATTTATAGTATAACCAAGTGGAAAAACTTTCAACAACAGGCTAATGTACTCTTTACAGATGAGTCATTTTAGTCTTTCCTCTGATTCTAGACGACACTTGATTTGGCATGAAAGTGGTACTGCTTACCATCATGAGAATGTTCTGGAAAGGGATACATATGGCAGTGCTGGGGTCATGGTATTGGGAGACATTATGCTTAATGTATGCACCAAGCTATTAGTGCTTGAAATAGGGACTATAACTGGTGAACAATATTGTAATGAAGCTCTTTGATGTCATGTTTGATTATTCTGTGGTACTGTAGGTGAAGAAGTCATTTTTATGGATGACATTGCCACACCACATCATACATGAGCAGTGGAGATACTTATGGAGACAAGAATGTTAATTGAATCAAGTAGCCAGCATGCCTCCCAGATCTTAACCCCATAGAATACGTTTGGGATGCAATAGGGAGACTCATTGCTGCAAATTCCCCCACCTCCTCTAGAAAATAAACAAGGCCTTATCCTTGCTCTGAAGGAGTCGGCCTGTTTGCTTCAAGAATTCCTGAATCACTTGGTACTAAGCATGGTACAACATTGAGAGTTTCGTCACTGTTTGGGGACATATTACATACTAAAATATCTCTCCACATTGTTTTCTGTAAGCATTGTACATTAATTCTTCAATTGCTTCCTTAGGAAATTGTAACATTTTGCCAAAATGTATTGCAATTTAATTTGTATGAAATTTATAAGACATATTTTGTGTAATATAATTTAATATTATGTTCACATTATGAAAATTATTTCCTGTATATTTAAAAATCTAGTTTGTCCCTAGCTTTTGGACACCAGTGTATAATAGTGACAATGGAGTTGGATAAGGGAAATGGCTACTCAGTGATATTGCTACGGTTTGCAAAAGCATTCCACTTAGAACTCTTACATAGAAACATTCCACATAGAAATCATATTGTAAAGTGTATAAGAAAATTCTAAAATGAATCAGTTGAGCACTTTTTAGAGGTGAACATTATACTCAAATACACAAATATTCAAGAAAAAATTATAGAATTTGGAAACAAGAACCAAACCTTGGAGATTCTGTGGCAGACTCTGAAGGAAACATTGATTAATTCAGCTAGAGGCATTTGGTGAGGTTGTCTGCAATGAAATTGGAACACTGTGGGGACTCATGAAGTCAGAGATGATGAAGAGAAAAGAAGAAAACATATAGAAAGTTCATGGCAAGTAAGTCAGCTTGTATTCTGATAGAATACAGAAAAAATTATGTGTGTTGTGTGTAAAACTAGCTGAACAAAAGTCACAGGAGACTTGGATAAGAACACAGAAAATAAATATCAAGAAGGTAGCAAAATATTCTGGATGCTATTGAAGAAGCTTAGAAATAGAGGAAACAGTAGTATAAAAGGAATTATAGATATGAAGATGACATGAAAACTAATGATATTCTATTTCTGGAATAATTACTTTGAAAGATTGCTAAATAAAATAAACAGTGACAGCACAGTGGTAGAAAATGCTAAAGAGGAATGTGATCAGGAGTACATATCAATACTTGAGGTAGAAAAAGCTATCAAAAACCTGAAATGTGGAAACATAGCTGAGTAGATGATTTTCAACCAGAAATGCTCACATATTGAGGTATAAAAGTTTTACTGTGGCTATATTGCAGAGTTCAAATACCAGATAATTGGAGTGGAGATCTCAATGTACCCATCTGTAAAATGAGAATAAAGCTGAATCTGAGAGAGAAAGAGGAATTCCTTTGCTTGACATTCCAACTAAGATTAATTACAAGCATAATGCAAGTATACTTCAGAAAAGTTAAGAAAATTATGGAAGGGAAGGGAAGCTAGGAGAAGAATAATCTGTATTTAGGTAAATGAGGCATAATCACATTTTCACTTTAAGACAAATAGTTGAGAGATCATGAGAATATTACAAGAATCTGTTTCTGAATTTTGTAGATCTGGTAAAGGCACATGACAAGGTAGCAAGAGAAAAGCTGTTCAACATGCCAGTTATATGGTGTAAATGGAACATTATATCCAGTGAGCAATACATAGTGTATATTGTAAGTCAGCTGCTAGAATTGATTGGAGGCACTGGAAGGTTTGATGTTAAACCAGGTGTGAGACAAGTCATTATCTCCACTGTTATTCATCATCTATATGGATCACACTATGAAGGAAAGTTGGTATTAAACCTCATATCAAGATTGAAGATGTTAATCTCAGCTCTTTATGCAGATGATGTTACACTCCTAAATAAATCTCCCACAAGTCTGCTGGATTCTCTGACTAAATTGAATAACTGCTGTAACAAATTTATGTAATTCAGCAATAAAAAGAGAATAGTTATCAAAATAGGCAGGAACACCGAAAACATCAACTGCTTGTGAATGGAGAACCTATACATAAAACATTTTATCTATTTAAGCATGAATTTTGGTGAAGATTGCAATTAAATATTGAAATAGATAACAGAATAATACAAGCTGACATGGTGGAGAGCCAGTTCAATAAAGTTATATGGAATAAGAGAGAAATTAGCTGAACACTAAACTAGCAATATGCAAGATAGTGTTCAAACCAGTTTTAAGTTATGAATCTGAGAGCTGGGTTAGAAATAAGAGACCACAGATATGGAAATTCTAGAAAAATTATGGGAGTGATCACATGGCAGAATCATGTTAAAAATGATGATATTAGGAAACAACTTGACATCATTAGCATCCATTCAAGAATATGAATGGATGCTAACAATGATGGCTAGAAAAAGACCCAAAGGAAGTCCAAGATCTAGGTGGATTGACTCAGAACTGCCTAGAAGACAGACATATTAGATATGACAATTACTGTCATAGTATCCTATACTTCCCTTGAGGGTACATATCAAAAAATGGATGATGACAAAAATAAAAAAAAATGGTTAATCTGACCATTTTAAATATTTCATAGAGGAAATGGGGCTTAATAAGTTAAAGAAAGGAAGCTAGCAATCCATTCATAAAGAAAAAGGAGGAATACCATAAGATGGTTGCTTGGTAAGAAGGCTACATTGGCAAACTTTATCTGATGCCTTCAAAATATCAAGAGCTATCACTTAAGTTTCTTCAAACATTCCATGGCCTGTGTCCAATGGTGGAACGCGGTTGGCTAAGAGATCTGCTCTGGAATAAGAATGGTGGATTCATAATGATGGTCACTGAGTAATTGGTGAGTCTCTCTATTTAATCTGTTGAACCTGTCTATTTTTTTTGTTATAAAAATAAAATATATTAAAAAATTTTAAATATATGTTGAAATGGAGAAAATAGTCATGCCCAAGCCATCATTAGGCAATTAATCTCATGTTATATGTATCAAGTTGATTCAATGATTTTTTTTTTTTAAAGATCTAAAGATAAACATTGAACTTTTCAGTCTGCTTAATAAATGTGATAATGATCATACCACTGTGTGTCAAAAATAATCTACCACCTACTTAATATATGCTTACCTATTGCATGGTTCACTGGTATTTTTTATTTTCTTTCTCAGCTCTGAGTTCTCTTATCTTTGGGGATAATATTCTTTCCGTTGTTCCACTTTTAGCCTCATAAATATCAAAACAAACTGATCTGGAACACATTTTCTATTATTTATTCTAAAAATATAAAGAAAATTTAAGTAATTTGGGAGTTGATGCCATTGTCACCTTAAATGGACTTGGTGTCTCCTGGTGGAAACTTGATAATTTTTTTTTGAATATTGCATTTCAAGAATTACTGACTTGAAAAAAACTGACTTTAATCCTTATTTTTTAATATAATTAAAATATAATTTTAATTATATAATTATATATTTATTATTATATATATTTTATTATATATATATATATATATTTTTTTTTTATTATTATTTTTTTTTTCAAATTATTTTAGTATTGCCTACAGGAAGCTATTTATTTATCATATAATTGATTAGCTAATATTTTTATTATTTTCTTTAGAATAGTGAGCTATTTATTGATGATTCCTTCCCGCCACTGCCAAAATCTTTGTATTACAATCCAGAAGAACCCCGTGATGAATATGTAAGTCATTGGTTAAGACCTCAAGAAATTACTTGTGAACAATCAGAAAGCCAGATTAAATGGGCAGTATTTCGTACTGCCATGCCTTCAGATATTTCTCAGGGTGAGCAAATTAAAAAAAAAAAAAAAAGTAGTGTGTATATATATATATATATATTATTATTATTATTATTTATTTATTTATTTCTAATTATCTTATCAGATATCATAATATATTTATTGATAGTTTTTTTTTTAAAAAAAACTGTATTTATTTCAAAAAATGAATTTGATAGAAAAGAATGCCTTTTCATAAACTATTGTATTAAGAATGAGCACATTGAATATACGTTTCATTTCATGAATTTCATTAAACAATTTCCATTAATAACACACACACACACACACACACACACACTAAATTGCATTGTGTGTGTGTATGTATTGAACTACATTTTATAAATGTTACATTGACATCATCTGAAAAAAAAAAACAACCAAACAAAATTGGTTATGTTAAAAAAAACTGCAACTAAACCAGATTGATAGCTAAGAAGTCATGGCCTATGTTTGTTGCACTTGGTCCTCACTCACTGTTGTGTGTGTGTATGTATTGAACTACATTTCATAAATGTTACATTGACATCATCTGAAGAAAAAAAAAACCCCAAAAAAAATTGGTTATGTTAAAAAAAACTGCAACTAAACCAGATTGATAGCTAAGAAGTCATGGCCTATGTTTGTTGCACTTGGTCCTCACTCACTGTTGTGTGTGTGTTGTGTTGTGTGTGTGTTAATAACACACACACACACACACACACTAAATTGCATTGTGTGTGTGTATGTATTGAACTACATTTCATAAATGTTACATTGACATCATCTGAAAAAAAAAAAAAAACCAAAAAAAAATTGGTTATGTTAAAAAAAACTGCAACTAAACCAGATTGATAGCTAAGAAGTCATGGCCTATGTTTGTTGCACTTGGTCCTCACTCAACAGTGAGTGAACAGCAGGCAAGCATTTGCAAGAAAACAGTTTTTCAGAGTGGATTTTCTCTTTTTCTGTGGTATGTGATGGAAACAGCATGACTAAGCATAATTAGAAATTCTGGATTTGTGGTATTGAAAAAAAAATGGATGTAATTTTTTTTTCTTGGATTCCATTCATAGATCTATAGTAAGACACACACACATATGATATAATTGATTTACTCAGCTGAGAGGCATATTTTGGAAACAGATTAAATGACTATAAGCCGAGAGAGAAAAAATAGAAAGACTATTTTAATTTAAATAAATTGCACAACTAGTTTCGTCTTCTTAGAAGACCTCTTTGGGTGCAAAGAAGATGAAACCAGTTGTGCAGTTTATTTAAATTAAAATAGTGTTTCTATTTTTTCAGATATCTGCAAAAAGAAGGGTGATAAACACTAGAATGACAAATAGATTATGGTTTGTCCTAGGGGATAGGATAAGATGAACGATGTTACTTTAGTGACCAGCTTATGTTTGTCCAGAAAAGGTTAAGGTTAAATTTCTTTTTTACCCTTTATATATCCTTCTCACACACACACACGTGCACGAGGTTTCAAGATCTATTGCACATCAGTACTGGATGTAGTCAGATGGTCAAGAAGAAAGAAGGAACCTGTTATGTTTTTTTGAATGATCAAAGGTTGTAGCCCTTGGGAAGACTGTTGCAGAGTACAGAAGTGGAAGGTATGAAGGAGGAGGAAGGGAAGTTCAGTATGCATGTTGGACAGTGAATGAATGTTGACCACTTCAGCATAAAAGTGCCCATGAAAAATATACCTCTAGAAAATGCACAGAGCGGAAACGGTACAAATATGAGATAGTGTCTGGAGTGAGTCTGTAAGTGAAGCGTCACCAGTTAACTGAATCACTCTCTTCTGGAGAGCAAACACTTCCATGTTGAGGAGCAGATGCCAGATAAGTATGAGAGAAAATAAAGATGATGGTATCCTCTCCAATGTAGTTGAGAAAAACAAGTTCCAATTAGAATGGAGAGGATACCATCAGAAAGACAGAAGAAGAATCCTGAATAGCTTGGTATTCTACCAGGAGATCAGCCTTGTCTTTGAGTGATGTTACAGTACTACCATTTCGATGTAAGAGGGACAGAAACATAACTGGGGCAAATATTTCCACCAGTGGCCTTTGTGAGAGACCAGAAGACTCGACTACCTATTGATCAGGTGGTGACTTTGTTGTACTTGGTCTTTTGAAGTCAGGTTTGTATTGGCTGATTATCCTTTTGAAATTGCTTCATGTTACATTCTAAGCTGAGTGAGGTTTCTCTAAATGGAGAATGCCAGAGATTCATCAGGCATGTAATCAGAGTGTCTAGGAATGGGAGACTGTTGTTGTTGTTTTCCTTTTCTAAGGTAAACTGGATCCTAGGATGTGAATTGATTAGATGTGTTGCAGAAAACCCACACATACAGGTAGATACATTCACCAGCAGGCTACAATCTTTCCAAAAAATCCAAAAAATATTAAACGCTGTGACTACATCCCCCCCCCTTTAGAGTAGAGATTACTCAAAATCTATCACCATTCCATATATCTGGGGCACATTTGAAAAATTAACAAAAATCCTATGTAAGTGCAGCCACTTACAAACCACAAAAGAAATTGGCATCCCTTATCTGTTCCATCAAAGACCAGCCACATTCCCTAGACCTACAAGGTCCCTTGTCTTGTCTCAAGCTTTTTACGAGCCTTTAAGTCTCTTTAGCTGCGGACTTCACAACCTCAACCATCTCGAGGGTAAGATAGTTGGCTCTATGCTTCACAATGTCCTGCGTCTGTATATGCGTGTGTTCATGGGGCCAGTTTGTCTGTTCTGGGGGATGCTAAACCCAAATTTTCAGGTGAAAAAAAAAAAAACTACTTTCATATGAGACAGGCTAACTCACCTTTAGTCAAAAGAGACCAGATAAAGGTTCCTCATGTCATGGACAGGAAACCCTCTGGTCGAAAAGACCAGAGGGCTTCATCTATATCGACTGAACTACGGATGCTCTGCCAGGTACCTTAGTTGCAAACTGTCGTACTATGGCCAACAGGCAGGACAGCCAATACCAGAATTTCTGAACACAAGGACTACATCCTGTTCCACCATTATAGCCATTCAGGACTTGCTGACTGTGCTTTGGACAGCTGTCATAGGATACACTGGAAGAAGACCACTTTATTATGCCATAGCAAATATAAATACGAGAAGCTATTCCTCAAATCTACTTCAGTCCCGAGAAACTTTCCAAACCTTAACAAATTTGGGTGCATGAGATTGCCCCAAATTTGGGACAATCTCAGACCTGTCTTTGGTTGCTTTTCTTCAGCCTCATTTTCCCACTGTTAGTGCCTGCATGCACATTGTTTTCATGATCCCTGATGATGGCAATGTGACATTGCTGAAATATAGGAAGGTATTAATTAAAGTTATAATTAATATTTTAATATACATTGTCATTTCTGAAAAATAAAGTTATGAGCAACCAACGTACAAGCATGTCTACCAGAATTGTTTTGGCACAATCATTTGAAAACCAGGGTATGGATAGTGATCTGGACCTTTTGGATGGAGTAGGTACTGAAGGCTTTTATTCCAGCAGGATTTATTACAGTTACTCAATTAGTGCAGGTATCTGGATATGAAGAGCAAAAATTATAGTCAGCCTGAGGGAAAAAAGGAGTGGAAGTCACACAGTTATCTTGTTTATCACTGTTATGGTGCCAAAGAACATGAGGCTGAGTGGCTGAATGATAGTGTTCTGCCGGAAAGGAAGACTTTGATAAGGTTTTGGTTTGAATTATAAAGAGGTGCACTCACATCTGCAGGGTGTATTTAGAACTAGTTAAGAATAGTGATTGCATAATTTGGAAATCCTTCTCTGGTAAGCAAATGTTGTTCTTTTAAGCCATTTCAGGTCACCAGTAAGCAGAGTAATCGTGGATTCATATCCACAGGAACATTTATCCTTTTCTTTCTTTGGAAGTGACTTTGTAAAATATTCTTATTCCATATTTCAATGTAGGAGTGATATCTGGAGCTGAAAGATAAGTTGTACCTTAAATATAATTGATAATAAGATGTGAATTTTTAGTGGCTTACTGTTTCAATGAGTGTTTATGTAGTTATTGAGGGAGGAGGGAGAGAGAGAAAGAGAGCTGTTGTTGTCATCATCTTGTCCTTTGAAAAGGTCTTAGATATTTCCATGTGCTCTTTGAACTGCTTTGGCTATGTTGATGATTTTGTTCATACAGAGTTATTGTTCACGATTAGGGTCTATTGCTTGCAAGGCTGCTGTAATTGCTGGACAGGTAAAAATGCGAGTGAGTGTCAGTTCAGTATTAGGGCAATTATTATTGCAGCTTCTGTATGTTCTTGTACCATCCGTATTGATCTTCATTCCTCTCAGATGTTCTGTTTGGCGTCTTGCTATCATGGTGAAAGTCTTTCTTTCAACATTCATTTTGGGAATTTGGTGTTCTATCCCTGATTTTAGTGGAATTAGTTTAGATTTTGCTACTGCATTAGCATCAGCAAGAGTTATCATGTCAGTTTCTTGGTTGAGTTCTCTGGCCTTTTATGCTAATTTATCAACTGTTTCATTGTAATCAATCTCTACATGAGCAGGAATCCATTGTAAAAATGCAACTTTTTTCCCCAAACACTTTAGTTGGTTTAAGAGTTTATGGATGTCTTGGGTGAGCTTGATATTGCCATTTTTGATTGCCTCCATAGCTGATGTTGAGTCACTGTAAATTATAATTCCCTCTGATTGTTGAGATTATGATAATTTTAAGTAGGCTTCAAGTGCTTTATTTATTGCACAGAGTTTGCTAGTAAAATTGGAAGCGATTCTCTCAGATCCAACTTTTATTGAAAGTTTTTCGCCTTTCGGGAGTTGAAAGAGAGCACCAGCGCTTCCATTAATCATATTAGTGTCTGGCGATCCATCGGTATAACATATAAATTGTTTGGATGATGAAAGAAGGTTGATAGTATTTAGGCCTTTTTCTTTGAGTGTTTCTTTTGATTTTTTTTTTGTACAGGGTTCAGTAAGGTTTAGATTTATGAAGGTAAAGGTGTGGAAAATAGAGATTCTTTGCTTATGTGGGCATTTAGATAATCAAGGCCTATTTCCTTCCTGATAGTGTCATCATATTGTAAAGTTGATGATCTGTGAAGTCTGCATTTTTTATTCTAATGTTCATAAGTTTTTAGGGGGGGATATCGCTTTGGTAGCTTCTGGTATTATTAATGAATTTTATGGTGGCAAATTTCCATCTGTCCTCCAGCAGGTCAAGCCCACATTCCTGTTGGGCTCTGACGTTGTTAGTGGATGAGACTGCACCAATAATCTTGCACGCTTTTGCTTGTACTTTGTCTAATTTTTTCTTTACCAATGAAACCAAAGGTGACCAGATAGGTGCTTCATATTCCATTATTGGCCCTATTAGTGTAGTGTAAGTAGTTTTGAGAATTTTTGGCTTTGCACCCCAATTTGTTCCACAAAGCCATTTCAATATATTTAGTCTTTGAGAGCCCTGTTGGAAGTGTCAGAAATGTGTTGAGTAAAATGTAATTCCTCATCAAGCATAATACCAATGTATTTTGGATTTGCTACTTTTCCAATTAGCCTGTTGTTGATCATGACTTTGAGATTGTAAGAATGTCTATTTTTTCTGTCTGTATACTAAAGATGCTTAGTTTTGTTTTATTTGGGTTGATTTTGAGTTTAAGTTCATCTGACCATTTTTCTAATCCTCTCTCTCTCATGGATTTGTTTGGAATCTCTTCCAATTCTTTAATTTTATCACTAGTGTGCCAGATGGCTATATCTTCTGCATAGCAAGCTACTTTTGTGTCTTTTGTAAGGTAAGGATGAATGTTATTTACATATAAAAGGAATAGTAAGAGACTGAGCCCTGAAGAACACCTACCACGTTGTCTGCTCTCTGGATATTGCTGCATTGATTCTAACCTTGATCTCTTTTTTTTTCCTCTCATGAAATCTGATCCATATTAAAGCATTTTCTGTACAATATTCCAATATCATGTACTGTTTGTATTAATTTGCAGAAGATATAGCCATCTGGCACACTAGTGATAAAATTAAAGAATTGGAAGAAGAAAATTTAGGCACCTGTATACATTGTCTCTCTCTCTATATATTTTGTTATACTCATACAAGCACACGTAGTCCTACACATGTGAATATTTATAAAAATAATATCATTATGAACATTAAAAAAATTTATTAATCAAACCAATACATTTGTATACATATATGATTACTCCTAATATCTGTATAGCAAGAAAATTATTACATCTTAAATAAGTCTTAGCACCCCTAGGCAATTGCCTAGGTTCGCCTAATGATAAAACCGACCCTGCTGGAGTGTATGATTCTTTCAGTGATTTTACAAAGTATACTAGTTAATGTGATAGGTCTATAGCTTTGACATTCTGTTGCATTTTTTTTGTCAGGTTTTAGGATGGGTACAATAATTGATTTTTTCCATTCTTTTGATAGTTTGCCGTTCGCCTAGAAGTATTAGGAATATCTAGAAGTTGTTCTTTAGCAATTTTGCCAAGGTGTTTGACCATATGACCAAAGATAAGATCATTACCAGGAGATTTATTAGGTGCAGTTTTTTCAATTTATGTATTTAGTTCACTTAGAGTAAATTCTTCAGAGAAGATATCATTAGATTGGTATGCTCTTGCTTGTTTTAGTTACTTTTGAGTTTATTGAGGTCTTGTTCTCTCCGTTGTACTGAAGTTTGGAGTTGTTTGAATAATTTTTTTCAAGTTTGTTTGACATTTCTTGATCTGTTATAGCTTTTTTTCCCAGCATTTATGATGAAGTTTGTTTTCTGTTGGTTGTCTTCTTTGATGCTATTGTCTAGGATTCTAATAATGTTTTAGTGTTGGCTGTCTTTTCTTGGATCCAGGTTAATGAAAGCTCTGCCCATTTCTCTTGCTTGCACTTCCAAATTACATCTATTAATTTAGTTATATCTGTTAATTTTTTTTCTGGATTCATCACTTAATGAATTGAAGTTGAAAGTTTATTTTTCACTTGGATAGACTATAATAAATTTAGTTTAATCCTTTATCCAAGTGTGAGCAAACAAAGTTGCCTGAAAATATCTTCAGGACTGCCCCCCCCCCTTTAATGCATAGCAGTATACATGTCTGCAAGGAGATGTGCTGTGCATTATGGGAGATACTGAGACAAGGAGTTGAGAGCTTGATCCACCTTTGCTGTGAGTTGCCCGGTGTTGTACTACCTTATCTCAGTCCTGAAGATATTTTCAGGTGCAAACTTTGTTTGCTCACACTTGGATAAAGGATTAAACTAAATTTATTACAGTTAATGAATTGTTTGTTGATATTATCTCTTTCTATAATCATTGAATCGATATTGTGATCTTTCCAGTTGGTATCCAGGTATTTTTCCATTTGCCTCATGGGATTGTTGCTTTGGCAGCTTTATTGATGTGTGAAGTAAGGATTTGTAATTTTCTATCGAAGTTTCCAGAGACAGGTTCATCTTGACAACTGTTATTTGTTAGAGAGAGCTGTTACTTGTATTGTGTGTGTGTGTGTGTGTGTGTGTGTACAATACATTAACGATACCAAGTATAAAATTTTTCGGTATCTTTAACGTATTTTACACCCAAGGTAAAAAAACTTTCTACATATACAATACACATATATATAATATATACACAGCCAATCCTGGTGAGCTATTTTTTTAAAATAGTCAGTCATAAAAAATGTATAGATAGAAACTTTTTTAAAATCTGTAACATTTATTTTTAAGATGTATATAGGTGCACTAGTTGCATTTGGGTATAGAAAAAAATAATGCACTAATTTATTCCTGAAATTTTTTATTTATTTTTTTTTTGACCCTTAATTTTTTTTATGAAAGAATTAAGATATGTCTCAGGGCCTAGTTAAAGGAAATCGATGAAGCTGAAAGACAATGAAACATATTCAAATTATAAATTTATTATTTTATTTCTTAACAGAAAATTGAGCTAACATAGTTTGGTGGGCATTCTGTTTCCTTTTTTCATACAACTGATGGTGTGGCCACCTGCTTATCTGCACTTGCAGCTTCACCTGTGATTTGAACATTATGTAGGCTATTTCTTTTTTTGAAACACTCACACTACCCAGCACTAGCATGGAATTCTTATTTTCCATCAATGATAGCTTTCTTTCAAGGTTGTAAAGAGACTTAATTCTTTTGATTTAATAAGATCAATGCTTAGAGGGGGATCCATTTTTGGTTACAATCTTTGATCCATCTAGAAAGAAGTCTCTCTAATTCAATCATTATAATACTTTCATTTCAAGTGGTATGTATGATGAACTTGAAGCAGCCTTACCTTTCTCTTTGTGTTATTATTATTATGTGACACCTCCAGGGACTCCAAAGACTGTTTGATGGAGAGTATGGCAACAGCATTGAACCCCTTCTAACTACTAACTGCGCTCAAACTTGCTTAATGTTTTGCAAGCCATTAGTAGCAGAGGCTCTATCAATTGACCAACCTTTGCTGGCAATTCAGCAGCTTTGCTTAAAATCGCTCTTATAGTTGATTCACCCATTTTGTGTTCTTGTCCTATCGTTGCTCTGGACTTGCCTTGTTCATTTTTCAGTATTTCACGTTTTTCTTCCATTGAGATTACTTTTTAAATCTTTTTCACACTTCCACTTTTTTGCTCACTAATTCTTTTTAAATCATCTTTAAAGGTTGAGAAAATACTTTAAAATAAAGGAAGGAAAACAATTACAAAGAAGGCATGAGATATAATCAGCAAAATGCTATGTAATTAGCAGACGACATTAATTTTGGCAGTAATTTTGGAACATAGTGTACATGTTTGGAAATAGTGTAGCATGCCATTACAAAATAACTTTGTAAAATGTTTTAAATCAGTACTTAAATTATTTCATCCTGGTGAGCAATTTTTTAAAATGGTTAGCCATAAAAAATGTATAGATAGAAACTTAAAATCTGTAGCATTTATTTTTAAAATGTATTTAGGTGCACTGGTTGCATTTGGGTATAGAAAAAAATTGATGCACTAATTGAAAATGCACTAATCGGAGACACATTATTCAAGGGATTCCTGTGTGTGTATATAAATATATATATATATATATATATATATATATATATATACAGGGTGTTCGGGATAAATTTGACATATTTATAATTAATTATATTTTTCCGTAAGTTACATGTATTAACACACACTTCTCTTCATTTAAAAGGTTGGACCCTTCTTCATTCATATACAAGATGTCAGAAAGGATGGATAGCTGGAACCCACCTGAATCATGGAAGAGAATAACTTGTATCATGATGATTCGTGCCGGCCATCAAAATAAGGATATTTTGACTGCTGCCCAATGCTCCCTGAATACAGTAAAAACAATCAGGCATGAACTAGAGACTTGCTGTGGTGACTACGAGGATGTAGCAAGAAGAAAGATCCCTAGCAGACGATCTGATTGCGTTCGTACAGCAGAATTCCTCGCAAATCTGCAGGAACAGGTGTTGAAGAACCCTGGCATTGGAATTCGGGCTTTGTCACGTGAAATGAATGTTGCAGCCTCTACTATGAAGCTTGCACTCAATGAAGACCTCCGCTACTACTCATACAAGCGGCGCAAAGGTCAGCTGCTTACAGAAAAGGCCCGTGAAAAACGTTTGATAAACGCGAAGAAACTTCTAAGCAGAGTGAAACATCCTGCGGAACCACAAACAATCTGGTTCTTTTCCGATGAGAAAAACTTTTGCCAGGATCAAAAACACAACACGCAGAATAACAGATGGCTTGCATACAGTACAAAGGACATTCCTCGTGTAATGCAGACTAAATTTCCCCAAACTGTGATGGTTTTCGGATGTGTATCCTCTGAAGGCAATGTGATGCCTCCGCATTTTTTCCAAGAGGGCCTCAGGTTGACTTCAGATGGCTACGTGGAGTTGCTAAACACTGTAGTCAAGCCCTGGATAACAAGGGTAGCCAATGGTAGGCCGTATGTATGGCAGCAGGATTCGGCCCCTTGCCACACCTCTGGGAAAAGTCAAAAATGGTTGTCTGAAAATTTCTACGACTTCACTAGTCCAAATGTTTGGCCTCCAAACTCCCCAGACCTGATACAAAATAACCCCATACAAAATCCCCATACAAAATAACCCCATGGATTATTTTGTATGGGGCGCAGTTGAAAAAGACACCAATCGCACTTCCAGTAATACAAAAGCCCAGTTAATGGATAAAATTAAAACAGTTTTTGCGGCCCTTCCCAGGGAGACTGTAGCATCAGCTTGTTCGAGGTTCCGAAGCAGGATTGAAGCTGTGATCGATGCTAATGGTGGTTATTTTGAGTAAATCTTGTTGATAGTATTGTAATTAACTCTGCCTGTAATGTTTTTTGTCAATTCATTAAATTTAATAGATACAAAGAAGATTTTCTTTTTCCTTACGAAACTGTCAAATTTATCCCGAACACCCTGTATATATACAGGGTGATTCAGAACTCTTGAGCCAAACTTTAAGGGGTGATAGAACACACTTAAACAAGCACTTTTTGTCATACAATGCATGATCCGAACTCAAGCGGTGAAGCGCTAGAGGGCGCTTTCAAGTGAACACTTATAACTGCTGGTTTTTGCAGTCGTCGTTATTTCTACCGTGGAGTGTAAAAAGAATGGATTCTTTCACAAATCAGAAGAAGGCTGACATGCATTTCATTTACGGAGCTGCAGAAGACTGCACCGAGAGCGCTTTCTGACCAGTCGCGTGCCGGATCGTGAAACCTTTCAGCGATTGCACCGGTATCTGTGCGAAATGGGCTCCTTTTTCAGCGGCATGCAGGATACAGGGTGTGTAAGGACGGCACGTGTTACAGAGGAAATTCTACGTAAGATTGCAGATCGTCCCGAATGTAGCACGCGAGCAGTTTCCCATGCCATATGTGTGCCCCAATTGATGGTATGGCGAGTTCTATGAGATTAATGATTACACCCCTCCCATGCACAGAGGGTGCATGCCTTGACACCTGCAGATTACCGGCTGGATTTTGTACACTGGTTCCTGCAGCAGACTGCAGTGCAGCCGGACTTTGATGCACATGTCATTCACTGACGAATACACCTTTACCAGTGAGGGCATTTTTAATACCCACAATTATCATGTGTGGGTGAGCAGAAATTCGCATGCCACACGTCCACATTCGTACCAGTGGTACGAATAAATGTTCCATAAATGTTTGGGCTGGAATCCTACATAATCATTTGATTGGCCCATACGTTCTGCCAACATAACTGCATTGGAGAACGTACCTCGTATTTTTACAAGAGGTCTTGCCAGAATTACTGAACCCTGTTCCAGCAAACATTCAAACAAGTATGCACGATGGAGCACCCCATTTCAGCATGGATGTGTGGAACGCCTTGGATGCAACATTTTCAGGATTGGTCGGGGTGGTCCCATTGCTTGGTTGCCTCGATCGCCCGATCTCATGTCAGGACTTTTTCCTATGGGGCCATATGAAAAGCCTGATCTACGATATCCCCATCGATTCCAATGAGGACCTTATTGCCGCTGTCGCTGTATGAGAAATACCTGGTGTGAAGCCTGCATTAATGTTGGCGGTCGCTCTTTTGAGCAGTTTCTGTAATTTGTTCAATAAAATTCTTTAATTTATGTTCTGTGATTTCTACAGTTGTTTCAAATCTCCTCTGTCATTCTTATGTTTCTTCATTTCCTGACACAGTAGTTGCTAACCCCCTAGCACTTCGCCGCTTGAGTTTGGGCCGTGCATTGCATGACAAAAAGTGCTTGTTTAGGTGTGTTCTATCACCCCTTAAAGTTTGGCCCAAGAGTTCTGAATACCCTGTATATCACTTGTTATGGTGCTTATGCATACCAGAACAATAGCTAAAAAATTCAGTTTGTGGGATTTTGTTTCCTACAGCATGTGCAAAATGTATTCACTTCAAAAGGGGAAAGTTTTGTGGAAAGAGTGAAATAGTGAAACTGGTAAGTACATGTGTGGAAAAAGTACTAGAGAGAAAGTAAGAATTATAATAATGAAGGGTCGAATGATGAAAGGAGATAGGATGCAAGAATGTCAGCAAGATTGTTAAGAACAAGTGGTGGAAGTGAGTAAAGGTGAACAGTGGATGAGTGACAATATGAAAAAAAAGCTGAGAATATGAGGATAATGATGAGGTGCTGATGAAAACTTTAGCAAGTTTATGTGGAGTTCTACAAGTAAGATAGAATGGTTGGAAAAATGCCTAGCCAGTGGTATGGTTGGTTAGTTTATTTGTAAAAGGACAGCAAAGATTATACTTTGCCATTACAAGGGTTACAGCTGTACATAACATGCCTCTGGTATGACAAAGAAGCATAAAAAGAGAGAGAAGTAAGGAAAAGCAAAAGAGGGCACATAAGGAGACCGAGTGTTTTGTATAGATGCTCCATAATAAGAGGAGCTTATGAGAAGAGTGTGACAACATCATGTTTCTCTGGAAAGAGGTTAAGTATGTTAGTTATGCTGTCAGGATTCAGAAAGGGAAAGTGAGAAAGAGAGATAGAAAAATGGTTATACTGGTACGAATGATTTTTCAAAGGATGAAAGTTTTCTGGAAAGAGTGAAACTGGTAAGTTTCAGACAGCAAGTGCTATGCAAGAAGATACAAAATGCTGGCACAACAAATGAAAAGAGTGAAAGAGTAAAGATTGTGAGTCTGTTGCCTTGGTATGACACAAGCAAATTTGAGAAGAGGGCTATGATTTGCAAATAGGTCAATGTATAAGTTATACAGGAAGAATGGTGTGGAGTGAGAGTTTGATGGATGAAAGGGCCTACATAAGGCTTACGATAAATGAGAGTTTGGATGTGCAGTTAAGTGCTATTAAGTGAGAGTTTGGATATGCAGAGTCAGAGAAACTAGAGGTCTTTTTTTGGGGAGGTGGGGGTTGGAGTTTGTGTAGCATCCTTGAGGCAAGAGAGTTGAAGAACAATCAAATTTCAAATTATGCTCAATGTAGATCTTCGTGTTCTGAAGTGCTACGTTCAGCATAATTTGGTCCTTCTTATCCCACTCAATTTCAGAACTCAGACAGGTTGTGGTTGTATGCTGAAGTTGATACTGCGTTGCTTTGCTCATTATGGGCAAAGGTGTTTTTTTACTTTAGAACCCATTGCCGAAAGGTTTATCATCCTATAGTACACTAGTATTGTGGATGGACAATAAGGAAGTTGCTCACATTTGACCTGAAAAGTTGTGGATTGCATTCCTTGATGAATGTGTGAGATTGCAACAGTGGAGGGAATGAATGAAGAAAAGAAATTTGTTCTGTGGGTTATTTGGAGTTGAACTGTGAGAGTGTGTTGATTGGCTGCTGCATGTGTTTGGATGGATTTTAGATGATGAGGAAACTATTAATGCCAGTTCTGATGAATAGCAGTCATATAAGTATTTATAGAAGATATAGGTTGTGGAAACCAAATGTCTGTGTTAAAGTGAGTGGAGGTGTTAGTGAGTGATGAGTAATCAGTCAATCTGACTGCCCTTTTCTGTATACAGAAACCAGTATTTCTAGGGAGCTTTTAGGAATGCCACCCCAGATGTGAGAGCAATATTCAGTGCTTGACAGATTTGCAATTTGTGTAGAGTTAGGAATTGTTTTGAGTTAAAGCAGTGCCTCGAGCAAAAGAGAACCTAATTTTTTGGGGTACAGAGCAGGCAATATTTGTGATTATGCTTGTATCACAAATCTCTTGTGCCAAGAGAGAGAGAGAGAGAGAGATTTGGGGTTAGAGTTATCCCAAGAAGGTAAATTTCTTTCTGAATAAAGATTTAGGTATTGTCAAGAGTAAGACAGAAATAAAAGGGTTCTTTTTTCTGGAAAATAATGCAGAGGTGTATTTTGCTAGCACTGAAGTTAACAAGGTTATTCAAACCCCATTGATTATTGTTTTGAAGACCAGAATTTCAAATAGTAGAGATTAGAGTTCTGCATGTTATGGTGATTTGTTCTTTGCAAAGTTTGTCAAATGAAAAGGAAGAGTGCAGTGTGCTGTTCAGCAAAACTATGTATTAGATTGGCAGTCAGCTAGAGTAGATTTTTTTTATATATAGAAGAAGAGGGTGGGAAAAAGAACAGACTTGTGGGACTATAGCATTTGTTGTATAGTTAGAAGATAAGGAGCCATCCATCATGACTCAAAGTGAGTGTCTTGTCAGAAAGGTAGCTATCCAATTGCAGAAGCCATGTGGTAGACCGAATGATGGGAGTTTATTTAATAGACCTTTGTTTACACAGAATATATTTAATAGACTGTTTTTACACAGAATATAAAATCAAATTGGTGCAATTACTTTTAACTATTATTTTTAGAATCCAAGAAATGATTGACTCAAGACCAAATAAAAAAAAAAATATATATATATATATATATGCTTAATGAAACTAAAAACTACGTACATTATAAATAATAAATAAAACTATTTGGATCTGAGTCCTTCTTAATAGAAACTATACTTTGAGATCTCCATAAAAATCATCTTCTCAATGATTCATTCTATTACTGCTTTGCTTAATGTGTGCTTAATCAGTCTGTGTACTAGACTAAACATTTTTGTTTTTCAATTTCATTTTAACATAAATATCAATATCAGGCACATTGCAAGTGCCAATTATACATGGTTACAAAACCAAAACTAATAGTAAAAAAATTCATAATTTTTACTATTTTTACACTTTCCATGGTGTTTGGTGACATAGGTTATTAGATCCTCTGTTGATCAGCAGTGACAGAATCCATACTGTCTGTCATTTATTAGACGAGTCTTCAATGTAGCATAGAAGTTGGATGTTGATGATTGTTTCCATTACTTTAGAAAGAATTAAGGTGAGACAAATTGACTGTAGTTGAAGATAAAGATTTGTCACCCTTCTTAGGAATAGGTTGTATATGGACTAATTTTCAGACTGCAGGATAAATACCACTGGGTGATGATACAGTTGTACTTTCTGGGTTTTAGTAGTTGTGGGAGTAGTGTTGGTAGAAGTTACGGCCAATAGCTTTTGGTAGAGCTATAAGGCATGGCTGCTGTTTGGTAGGATGCAAGATTCCTGCTTTTAGCTGTCTCAAAATCAGTTTTCTACGTGCCGATAATTTTCTTGCAGCTATTCTGGGCTGAGGTGTAAGCAGTATAGGAAGATGATGTTTTGTAATGCAAGCTAGTTGCTTTTTTTTGTACAGTACTGGTGCACCTGTGGGAGAAACATGGAAATTTACGGTGGAATGATGAATAAATCTTTCCATACCGATAAGAATGTAAGCAGTATAGGAAGATGATGTTTTGTAATGCAAGCTAGTTGCTTTTTTTTGTACAGTACTGGTGCACCTGTGGGAGAAACATGGAAATTTACGGTGGAATGATGAATAAATCTTTCCATACCGATAAGAATTATTTTTGTGATTTGTTCTGCACATAGGTATGGCTGGAAACACTATTCTGAAAGGAAAAGAGATATAGAAGTTGTGAAGATTGCCCCCCCCCCTCTTGACTTTATTGTAATGCCATACAATTCATGAATGGGAATGTTTTGTATGTGTTGCTCCATGAAGGAAGAGATCTGCACTAGATTGTGGTCTGAATTGCCCAGAGGATAAACAACATTCAGTGTACTTAGATGGGTCAGGTGAGGAAGAGATCCAGGGTGTTTTGGGAGTGTTTGGTATTCTGGTGGGCATGTGAACAATTTCTGTGAGATCATTTCTGATTGCAAATGTCTCAGCCTCTCCATCTATATGATCTGTGCAGTTGAAAGCAGGCAGCTGTCTGGTGTTGAAAACATTAAAGTTGCTGAGGAAAGTTACTTTTCTCTTAGGAAATTTGGTTAGAAGAAAATCAATATTCAAAGAAAGGTAAGGAAGAGTTCAGAGTAGTTGTTGCATTAGGAGAGCAGTAGAGACAGCATATGAATTTGGTAGAATGAAGTAGTAATTTTTAGCCAGAGGATGTTAAAATTGGGAGATTCCACATTGGATACACTTTGGCATGGTTTATCAGAGTGAATATATGCACAAACCCCACCTCTGAGGTGAAAGAGTTGAAACGTGTAGATGGGATAGCAGAGATAAGTAGTGTTTGAGGAGGCTGAGATTTGCATTTCTGTCAGGAAAAATAGGTGAGGTTTGGCTGTCTGGAGGCAAAGTGAACATCATTCAGGTTAGAACTGAAATCGGATATATTTGTGAAATAATTCAGGAAGGTTCTTGAAGTTTGCTGTTGACCACATGGGTCCCACATGATCTGTATGCAGTGTTTGGGTTCAGGCATACAGATCAAATTATTTTGATCTGTATGCCTGAACAGATTTTGCATCTGTGGAATCATACATTCATTTGTGGAAAGTGTGTCCCATAAGATTAATGCAGTCATCTAAGCAAAAGGCGGTCCTACATCTTATTAAGGTGTGCTCCATGTCTGTTTGTTCCTCACACTATGGTGTCCGTTGACTTCTTTCCAAGCATTGTATATGAAATTATACAAAGAATGCAAAGCTATTTTTGATAATGAAGTACCCTATTTTCTTTAAGAATTATCTTACTTACAGAGATGCTAAATAAATGGGATTATATTAAATCATGATCAACACTTGTTCTCAGTCCACTACTGGGTGAAAGTCCTCCCAAGATTTCTCTACTTGTTGAAAGTTTTTCCACTTGGTTATACTATAAATTAAAGATACCAAGAAATTATATTTTTTGTTTAATCCTTTATCCAAGTGTAAGCAAACAAAGTTTGCAAGTGAAAGTATCTTCATAATGGGCAACTCACATCACTTGCCTTAGTATCCCATAATGCAAAGCACATTGGATTGACAGTTGGATAAAGGATTAAACCAAGAATATAATTTCTTATCTTTAATTTATAGTATAACCATGTGAAAAAACTTTCAACATCTATCTCTAATCCAGAGCATTTTATTAATAAGGTGTGACATCTTTTGGCCACTTGTATATGGAAATATGACTTCTGCATTAATTCAACCTTGGTATCACTTCTGGTTCTGACTCCCACTGATGAGACCTCAATAAAGGAAACTGGTCTGGATCGTGGCCCTCTCATTATGCTTAACATTATACATGTCCGTAAGGATATGTGCTCTGCATTATGAGATACTAAGGCAAGTGATGTTAAGTCATTAACCTCTATATATGAGTTGCCCGGTTGCGAAGTTACTTCATGCCAAACACTTTGTTTGCTTTCACTTGGATAAAGGATTAAACCAAGAATATAATTTCTTGGCATTTTTAATTTATTTCTCCACTTGGTTTTGTCCTGGCCTGTTTGTTGCCATGTCACTCTATGGTTCCTGATTTCATCCCTCCATGTGCTAAATAGTCATCCTTGAATCTTCTACAATCTCTGGTGGGGGGGGGGGGGCATTGGGCTTATTTTGGTAGTCCTTCATTGGTCAAATCTTCATCTTCTAGCAATGTGGCTTGCCCATTTCCATTTTAAGGTTTACACATGGATAATGATGTCTTCTACTGATTACTGATTCCTCTTGTTCATGTATTCCTTTTCTTATCTCATCTTATACTTCCCATTATGGAACTTTCCATGCTTCTCTGACTGATCTCCATCCTTTGGATGTCTCTCTCTCTCTGGATAAGGGTCCAAGTCTCTGATCTGTATGTGAGAATTGGTAGGGTACACTGGTTAAACACTTTTCTCTTTAGACATAAGAATAAGGTGCTCCTAAAGATATGATTTTTACCAAATTCACACACCTCTCTATTTCTCCCTGGATTCTGCCATCATTTCTAATCTTTTGACCTATGTAGATGTAGTTATTTACATTCTCCTGCATTACATCCTCATTATGTGATTTATCTGTGAAGTTATTATTATTTATGTGGGCATTCCATGGAGTCAAAAGACTCGTCACAGGAGACCCACTCTATCCATTAATACAATACCTATCATACATCTTAAACCTATTCACAACCACCTGTAGCAATTTATTCAACTCTCTCCAAGTAAAGAACCCAGTCCCCACACCCTTAGGCAACTTCCAAGTCTGACCATTTGTTTTCCCCCTATTCCCCGTGTATTTAAAAATTTCTTTTGTCTCAATCTTATAGAATCCCTTTAGTAACTTATAAGTTTCTATTATATCCCCCTCTCCTCTGCCTGTCAGCTAAACTCTGTAACCTACACACCCTCTATCTATTCTCATAGGGAAATATCCATGGACCTGTCACCAGCTTGGTCGCCTTATCTCTGAATCCTCTCTACCACCATCACCTCCTGATCCTTGAGAAATGCAGGTGACCAAATCTGTACACTATAGTCAACTTGTGGTTGAATTATAGCCTTGTGAAAAGGGATAATAACCTCTCTATCTTTATTTGTCAGTTTGTTCATCAGCATCCAGGCAATCTTCTGAGCTATTTTGCCAACTCTTGTAATATGTTCTCTGAATTTCAATTCTCTATTCACATCACTCCTAGATCCCTAGTCATATCAATTTTCTTTCCTCCAAACTTGTACCATCAGTGTGATACGAAGCATGTAAACTTTCATCCTGAAGTGCATTACCTTACTGTTATCAATTCAATGATGTAAAATGACTTCATTGACAGATCAACACTGCCAAATCATCCATATTTAAATCATCCTGTGAGATATATACATCATCTATCATCCTCTCTAATTTTTCATCATTGGCAAACAACTGAATATCCCTTTGCAAATCTTCTGCTAGAGCATTAATGTACAAATTAAAGAGTAGTGGTCTAGTACAGAGCCTTGAAGCACTCCACTAGTCATCCTCATTCACCTTGATTTCACTCCACCATATACCACCCTCTGATGTCTATTAGCCTCCTCCCCATCCATGCCACCAGCCTCATCCATTCCCATTTGCTTCAACTTGTGTAATAGTTTTCCATGCAGTATTCTTTCAAATGCTTTGCCAAGTCCAGCAGTATCATGGTGTAACCTCCTTTATCCAATTCTGCTGTCACCTTATTATAAAATGTGAATAAATTACTGAGGCAGGATCTACCTTTTACAGAGCCATGGAACCCCCTATGGGGTATCACATTCCTATTCACCCATTCCTGAATTTTACTTTTAACCAACTTTTCCAATACCTTAACCACCACTCCAGCAATACTAATTGGTCTGTAATGTGCCAGTTCTGTCTTGGAGCCACCTTTATGTAATGTGTAATCTTTATGTAATCTTATCCTCTTTTCACTCTCTTGGAACCTCTTCAGAGCTGAGATTTAGATTAAATAACTTTGTCAGAGGCAGTTCAAGTTTACTTGCATATTCTCGTAACACACAAGCTGACATACTATCCAAGTCCATTGCTCTATTCATATTGATATTTTTCAATATCTGAATACCTCCAGTTTATCTATCTCAGTGCTAACATCAGTCTCTGTCACCTCAGTAACTGCAAAGTTTCTGAGGTGACACACTGAGGTTACCTTGGTGATATACCCTTGCAAAGTGATCACATAGTAACTGATCTATTTCTTCTGTTTCTGTCACTTTCCTACCATCAGCACTGAGTAAAGTTGTCTTTCCATAATCATTCTTTCTCTTGTTTGCTACATAGAAATAAACTCTTTTGAATTTACTTTATCCTGCTTAGCTAATTTCCTATCGAAATCTGATTTAGCCTTCCTTACCTTCTTGTTACCCTTCTTGATTGTGCTTTATACTGCTCATTGGCATGCCGATCACCTTATTGTTTCATTCTTTCGACATTGCTTTCTGTTTTTTGCAGCTCCTGTTTTATATTGTTAGTCATCCATTTAATCCATCCTCGGTTTATCTTCCTGACTCTGGGTATGTACTCTTATACTGCCTCGCTCAAACAATCCTTGGCCATTTCCCATGCAGTAATGACATTCATTGCATGTAGTTTCTTCTTATTATTATTATCTGAGACCTCCATGGAGTCAAGGACTGAAAGGAGACTATACATGACTCAAACCAGCTGTCACACCTTCCCTTAAATTCATTCATTCATTCACCCTAGATGCACATGCTATATCTAAAGTCAAACTATGCCACTCACTCACTCACTCAGTGCTCTGTGAGAGAGAAACCTATCTCTTATCCCTTTGTCAACTGTGAACAAACTTAACTTCCATGGATGCCCCAATGTTTTCTCCTTACTTTCCATATAACGAAAAATTTCATCAGACAATATCCTTTAACAACCATTCAGAAGTTTATAGACCTCTATCATATCACCTCTCTTTCTCCTGCTAACCAGAGTCTCTAATCCACATACTTGCAATCGATCCTCATAATCTAAATTCCATTATCCCAATATAATCTTTGTAACTCTTCTTTGCACCCTTTTCACAGCTTCTTTATCTATCCCCTTGGAACCCAGGAGACCAAATCTGCACACAGTAACCGTGGTCTTATCACGGCCTTATAAAGAGGCGAAATGACTTCCATGTGTTTATTCGTCAAGGTTCGTTTCTACATTGTAATTATTCTCTGAGTTGTATTTGCAACTTTTGTTTTGTGACCTTTTGAACATCAAATTCCTAACCCCCATTACATCAAGGCCTCATTAGTTTCTTGTAGCATAACCTTGCTAATATAATATGCCTCTGGAAATCTCATCATGCCAAAGTAAATAACTTTACACGTATTAGCATTAAACTGACAGCCATTTCTTTTGCCCAAATTTCGAGCCTATTCAAATCATTTTGTAAGCGCTGGATATCAGTAGCATCACCAATTGCCCTGCTTATCTTCATATCATCAGCAAACAATTGCACATTTCCTGTTAGACCTTTCCTGATGTTTTTAATGTATAGATTGAATAATAACAATGGCCCAAGGACAGAACCCTGGGGTACTCCAAAGTTCAGATTCTTTTGCCATGGCACTGCTCCAAGTTGGTAATAACAACAATGGCCCAAGGACAGAACCCTGGGGTACACCAAAGTTCAGATTCTTTTGCCATGGCACTGCTCCAAGTTGGTCATAATCATCAACTTTGTAGTTCTGCATAAACACTTTTCTTGTCTGAAATTTCCACAGATTTAACACTCTCAAACACCTTGTCCCTTCTATCACATGCTGCTAGTAATTATCTCTTAGTTTCTTCTTCTTGGCTTCCTGCATTAGACAATTGTTTGCCTGTAATGTTTTCAAGGGTTTAAAAAGTCTTCTGCCCATTTCCTCTTGGGTCTTCCTCTTGATCAGTGTCCCTTTGGTTTATATTCCTAAGCAATATTTGGCCATCTGTCCTCATTCATTCTTTCTGTGCGATTTTTCCAGTTCTTTCTATAGTTTGTGATGTCTTCTGTTATTTTAATTATGGATAACTGTTTTCTTATTTCTTCATTTCTTATCTTGTCTATTCTTTTATAGCCTACAAGCAGTCTTAGGAACTTCATTTCTGCAGCTTCCACTTGTCTTTTACCTCGTTCTCCCTGAGTCCAAGATTCACTGCCATATTTCAGAATTGGTTTGGCTATTATTTTATATAGTTTCATTTGGGTTGTTCTAGACATCTGTTTACTGAAGTGTCTATTCAAAGTTCCAACAACTGCTAGGAATTTTTGCTTTTTATATGCAATGTCAATTTCTCCATTGGGGCTTATGCAATTTCTTAGATATTTAAATTTGTTCACCTGCTCTATTACTTTGTTGTAGATGACTAGTTTGCATCTTTTAATTTCTTTACATTGAAATGCTATTGATTTTGTTTTATTTATTGAGATTTTCATGTCATACGGTTCTATTGTTTTGTTCAATACGTGCGGATTTTTCTGTAATTGGTCTTCATTTTCAGCAAAAATAACTTGATCGTCAACATACAAAAGGCTGGTTAATTCTTTATTTCCTATGATTTTGTTTTTCCTCCATTCTCTTGAAATTTTTTCCATATATATATATATATATATAGAAGAGTAATCTACTTCCTTGAATGAGAACTCTATTGGTTTTAATTTTTTCTGTTGTTTCATTATGAATTTTAATTTTAACATAGCTTTCTTCTATTATATTTGCTTTTGTGGTTTGAGGTGGAGCTTTCAATTCATACAGTATATTGATTAATTTCGTTCTGTTGATTTGATCATATGCTTTCTCATAATCCAGAAAGGCCATATATGTTGTTAACTAATATTTAAGGAATTGACAGCGTATACTAGAAATATAGATTAAATAAACTTTAATATATACTTTCCGGTATTTCGGCAAACGTCACGTTGCCATCTTCTTGGGAACTTACTAAAAAGACACGTGCACACAAGTACTACACTTTCTCAGCCAACGGCTACCCCCTCCAAAAAATCCAAAAAATACTCAACCCAGGTATCCACAACCCACCACCCCCTCCCCTTCACAAAAAAGATTACTCTAAATCTATCACCATTTCCTACATTCGAGGCACCTCGGAAAAAATCAATAAAATCTTAAAAAAACATGACTTGACCACTTGTTACAGACCACATAGAAAACTGGCATCCCTTATCTGCTCCACCAAAGACCAACCACTTCCCCTAGACCTACCTGGTGTATACCAGGTCCCTTGCAGCTGTAAACTGTCCTACTTTGGCCAAACAGGCAGGACAGCAAATATCAGAATCTCAGAACACAAGGATTACATCCGATTTCACCAGTACAGCCACTCTGGGCTTGCAGACCACGCTCTGGATACTCACCACAGAATAAGATGGAAGAAAGCCACAGTAATACACCGCAGCAAGTTCAAGTATGAAAGACTATTCATGGAATCAGCCTCAGCCCTTAGGAACATGCCAAACCTCAACAAATTTGGATGCATGAGACTGCCCCAAATTTGGGATACTTTTATCAGAAGAACTTCAGCCCAAAGGCCAAGAACTACCAATATAGCCTGCCAGGGGGGGCACCATCAGGACTTTAGGAAAACACTAGCTTCCTAGCTTCAGTCTCATTTGCTGTTATTAGTACTTGTGTGCACGTGTCTTTTTAGTAAGTTCCCAAGAAGATGGCAACGTGACGTTCGCCGAAATATCGGAAAGTATATATTAAAGTTTATTTAATCTATATTTCTAGTATACGCTGTCAATTCCTTAAATATTAGTTATCATGTTTAACCAGCATATAAGCCTCTCAACAAGCCATATATGTTGGCAGGTTAAATTCTATTCTTTTTTCTATAATTTGTTTGAGTGTAAATGTGGGATCTGTGCATGATCTTCCTTTCCTAAAGCCACATTGTTCTTCTCCAATAATTTCCTCGTTCCATAGTGTTAATTTACTTTTAATTATATCTAGATATATTTTATAGCATGTATTTAATAAGGATATTCCTCTGTAGTTTCTGCAATCCTTTCTATTTCCTTTTTTGAATGTGTTTATGACTATTGCTGTCTTCCATTCTTGTGGGATATTTCCTTCTTCCCATATTCTGTTTAGAAATTGACCTAATTGAAATGGTTTAGAGCTGTATTTGTATAGTTCTGAGTTTATTCCAGCTTCTACTGTAGCTTTTCTATTTTTTAGTTTTTCCAATATTTTCTTTAGCTCATTTAACTGTATTGGTTCTTCATTTGTTTCTTGACTTTTTACTTGTTTTATTTCAATTTGATTATTATTGTTTAGAAGCTGGATGTAGTGGTTGGTCCATTCTTTTGTGGAGGGACCTTCTAATTATAGATTATCCTTTGTTTCTTGAGTCATTTTTTTAATTATTTTATATCTCTAGTTGAGGTCTATTTATGTCATGCTCTAATCTTGATACACATTTTTCCCAGTGTTGTGTTCGGATTTTCCTGATTTCCCTTCTTGTTATTGCTCTGATTCTTTTATATTCTATTTCATTTCCTATGGTTCTGTTGTCATTTAGCCATTTAAGGTAGATTTCTTTTTCTTTCTTAAAGATTCTATTTCTGGGTTCCAGTTTCATAGTCCTTTCCTTTTTCTTTGCAGTTTTGTTCCTATGGCTTCATGTGCTGCTTGCATTACTATTTTTTTTTAATGTTTTGCCATTCATTTTCTATATCTGTATCTTCCTTTATTTTCTTTGTGTGATTTGTAGGTCTTCTTTGATATAGCCCTGTGATTGCTCCTGCTTTTGTTTTTGTGTTCTTGTATTACTTCTATTTCTCTGGTTTGGGATCTTCATAGTACTAATTAATAAATAGTGGTCTGAGTCAATATTGCATCCTCTGTATACTCTGCAATTTCTTACCAACTTCTTTAGTTTTTCACCCACTATTATATAGTCAATGATGCTTTTATATCCTCTGGCTTCCCATGTATATTTATGTATATCTTTATGTTTAAAAAAACTATTGGTGATTTTCAAACTATTATAGGCCACAAATTCCCCGAGTTCTCTTCCATTGTTATTTATGGTGTTTTTTCCTTGATTATCTATTAAATCTTTAAATGTATTTGATCCAATTCTAGCATTGAAATCGCCTGCAATGATTAAATAATTTTGTTTATTAGTGTTGTGAATTACGTTTTGGAGGTTTTTATAGAATTCTTCTGTTTCAGATTTTTTTTCCTTTTTCAGATGCATATAATTCCTATGAGTGTAATAAATTTCTTATTTAATTTAAGTCTAGCTATTATTATTCTTTCAGAGATCCAGTTATATGATTCAATTTTGTCTTTCCATTTATTACTGATCATGATGGCTATACCTGCAGCTACTCTCGTTTTTCATTGGGTACTCCACTGAATATTAAACTGTAGTTCTGAAGTTCTGTAGAGACTTTTGATTTTTTCTTTGTTTCTGAAATTACTGCTATTTCTATTTTCATTTCTGTTAGAGCTTTTTGTATGTCTTTGATCTTGTGATTGGTGCCTCTTATGTTCCAATCCATATCCAGTTCATAGTGTTTTTTCTGCTTATTGGGAATTTGTCAGTTGGACTGGTTACCAACCATCCACAGCCTAAGCTGGTGGGGGCTGCCATCTTAGGACCTCCAGACATGCCTGCTTTGGTTCAAGACTGCTTATTGGGTATTTGCAGCCAACCACCATTTCTGATGGCCATTCCCCTATCCCCCACCTGGGGACCCACTTGGTCACAGTAGCTCTGCTCCTATCACATGCTGTTTCAAGTAATTATCTCTTAGTAACTGTATAAATTCCATTTCCACTTTGCCATGTACCCTTTCATCCTTCCAATCAATATCACCATAGATGATGTCTCCCATGATAATTGCTTGGCCTGAACTCATTGTGCTAATCTGCTGATGCATGTTGTCCATGTCTTCTTCTGGACCCCAGGTCTGCATCCAACAGTGTATTTTTTCCTATTAGCTTCTATCTCACACCAAACAGCTTCAAATGAACCATTTCCATCTGATCTACAATCTTCTTTAATTTCTATTTTTTTTGTTGAAATTCTTCAGCTGTCATTAATAATACCCCTCCTTGTGCACTATTTCTTTCATTCTTCTCTGAAAATACAATATCCATTACATTCTATTCCTGTAACTACATCATTCTCTGACAACCAGGTCTCGCTGATGCCAATAATTTTTGACCAAGTTGAGCTGACCAATGATAAAAACTCCTCTCCTTTATTTCTGATACTTTGGGCATTTGTG